>NW_011645789.1:50236-52284 GCF_000223845.1 Gregarina niphandrodes | reverse complement strand
GTTCGGAGTGTGTGTCGCCATGTTGCCCTCTCTCTTGTCCGTTACCGACCCGTCTTTGAGCTATTATGTCTCGACACGCCAAGTTTGATCACAACACCCAGAGGGTTCACAACACCCAGAGGGTTCCCAAGTTTTCAAAGCTTGGTCTTCTCTCATAAAAAAAAATTCTGTCCTTTTATTTTTTTCCGACCGATGGATACGACCGTTACTAGACCAAGACAAGTTAACCGACCGCACCGAACTTTACTCTACCAACGCGGGTCGTACGAGATCGCATTACACACGACTGCCGACCGTTATTGCCGCACACAAACGGAAGGTTCCCGAACATCCAGAGTTGTTGGCCTATCATCACCGCCCAAAATTTGCGTGGTCGAAGGTAGACCTTACCTGCGACAAGCTCGGTCAATGGACGACAAGCTCGGTGAATGGAATAACTGGCAGAAAGAAAACATGCGATTCGACGGGTACTATGGTCGTTTTCTACGCGCATTCCTGTGTTGGATATTGTTTGCACACACGTGTTTCTTGGCGTGTATGATACTGTTAGTGCAGGTCAAATGGAAGCAATGGCAGTCAAGAATGGGCTGGTTGATATGGGCTGGTTTACAGTGGATGTTGGTGGGGGGGGGCACGCATTATTGTAACGCCTAATTTTAGATTTGCCCAAAAGTTGGTTAACTTTCATTCCTGCTGGCGATTTACTCCGGCAATGCATCGACTACAGATCAGAATGTGAGCAAGATTGTGCTGGCTTTGCATTCGGACAAGGCAGCGAAAATGATCGGAGGAGCCGGGTCTGGTCAATGAAGGTCAGCCCGGCTTATCTCACGGGTCGATATGAGAAAGCTTTGGTCTTGCAAGGACTTGATCGGGCGACTTGTTGGTGAGGAATTGACATCTGAGGATGTGTTCTGAACAGCCTTGTGAACCTTAACCATTTCGTTCGGATTGATACAAACGTAACACCAATGATTTTGGTAGATCTTCTTGATACCGGCTCCTGTACCGAAATCATTGGTGTTACGTTTGTATCAATCCGAACGAAATGGTCATCAAGAGGATTTCGCGAAGACGAACAATTGCAGCAGGCCATGGCACATTTACGAAGATCTTTGGCGTGCAAGGGCGAGTAACGTGTAGGACTCGGGTTCGAATCCCGACAGTTCGAATCCCGACAACGAGGGTGCAGCAGCACATGACATTTTTGGTTAGGAACACGATGGTAGATGCTCCTACACAGAAGGCTCCCATGGCTAAGCAAGTGTATTTCCGCGGGCGAAAAATAAATTAGCCCTCACGAGGTTTAAAAAAGGATGTCGTCTCGAATGCCCTCATGGGTCCTCATTGTGTCCGGTCTAGGGGCCGGTGCTCTGGTCGCCGCCATCGTGGTGGCTTGCCTGTACCCCCATAAACCGGGTCCTTCCCCACCGGCCGATGCGGACGCCGTACTGGCTAAGATGGAAGCGGGAAGAGCCGAAAGCGACCGGATATTCGCTTGCGGGGACATACCACTAACGAATGTACCCTTAACGAACTTCACACGGATCCGGACCACCGGGGCAAGCGCGCCCCCGGGAAGCAGCATGGAAAAGTCAGCCAAGGACGTTGCAAAGGTAACTTCCCAGAGTGGCCCGCTTAAATCTCGGTGCGGTAGGATTGGGCTGTGGGGGCAGCTCCCCGAGAAGGGAGGGGGTGGGCTGACTATCCGTCAGAGGGGGCGGTCCTTGTATACGCCTTTCACGTTTACCGATTCCTTCTGCATTCGATTCTCCTGTTACTCTTGTGTTTTCGCCTGTTCTGACTTTTCCGTCACGCTCCAATGCTGGTAGGGAGTGGGTCCCGTTCGGGTCGTGACACCCTCAGATGCCTGTCGGCTGGAGGTCCAGGATGTGCGGAAAAACGGAAGTGCTACGACGAAGGATTCATCCGGACCGGGTACTTCACCGTCTGGAGTTAGTCAATACCGGAGTCATGACCGGAGTCATGATCGGAGTCATGATCGGAGTCATGATCGGAGTCATGACCGGAGTCATGATCGGAGCCTA
>NW_011645789.1:43858-50095 GCF_000223845.1 Gregarina niphandrodes | reverse complement strand
CTGACTATCCGTCAGAGGGGGCGGTCCTTGTATACGCCTTTCACGTTTACCGATTCCTTCTGCATTCGATTCTCCTGTTACTCTTGTGTTTTCGCCTGTTCTGACTTTTCCGTCACGCTCCAATGCTGGTAGGGAGTGGGTCCCGTTCGGGTCGTGACACCCTCAGATGCCTGTCGGCTGGAGGTCCAGGATGTGCGGAAAAACGGAAGTGCTACGACGAAGGATTCATCCGGACCGGGTACTTCACCGTCTGGAGTTAGTCAATACCGGAGCCTAGATCGGAGCCTAGATCGGAGCCTAGATCGGAGTCATGATCGGAGCCTAGATCGGAGTCAAGATCGGAGTCAAGATCGGAGCCTAGACACGTCGTCAATAGTTTCGCCGCTGGTTGGTGAGAAGGCACAGCGGGAGTTCAAGTTGGTATCCCCTCGGGCTGTGAGTGCAGTTCCTGCCCAGTTGCAGTCGTTGAGTGGTCTACTCATTCCGGATCGGGTGCCTGGCGCCCACCGCGCATCTGCCCCCATTCAACTGGTTGACCCTTCTAAGACTAGCTCGTTGTTGGAAAGTGAAGCTTCCGTGGAGTCGCCTTCTAGGGTGCCACCTCGTAAAGGTGGGTCCCCTTCCAACGCCGGGTCACCGCCTTCTGTGGCGGGGCTGGCTTCCCTGGTTGGGCCGCCTTCTATGGCGGGGTCGGCTTCCCTGGTTGGGCCGGCTTCCCTGGTTGGGCCGGCTTCCCTGGTTGGGTCGCCCTCGGAGCAACTGGAGGGTCGAACTGCAAGTCCAACCATTGATTTGTCGTTCACTAGCCAGCCGGGGCCGAGTGTGCTCTACCGCATAGGAACCAAACAACGTCAGGAGACCTCTTTGAGCCGAAGTCCGGAAAGACTCAAGGGGCCCAAGGCCGCCGAAGCGTACGTAGAAGTCACCGGGGGCCGTGTGCGTCGAACCGCCGCCGCAATAGAACAAGAGGGACTCGAAGACGGCCTCCAACGCGGCAGCCAACTCTAATCATGATCCCCCTACCGGCTCGGCCGGGGCCAGGTCAACCTTTAATGGACAAGCAGTCATATTTAAGACACTGCATTCAGGTTTACATGCAGCGCGCGGGCTCGTCAAGCACCGGTGGTACGTCAAGTACCACCGGTGGTACTTGACATGTACAGAAACAGATGCTTGCCCCTATGTCACTGGGACAAGCATCGATTCTGCGCAACCTTTCTTATCGTTACGAGCTAGTAACAGACGCTACCGTGTTGCGATTCGTCTGCTGCAGGAGAAGCTCCCTCCCATCAGGACCGACCTCTCATGGGTGATCGACCACCCAGGGACGGCGCAATAATCCTCTTTATTAACAAGGCAAACACCAGGCAAATAGGGAATCGGATTTTCGGGATCTTTTCAGAACGCTATTTATTGTTATTGAGTAAGTGTAAGTCTCTGAGCCATCCATGGCAGCCGAGTCCAAGAATTTCCTCCGCTGGTGTTATTTCGATAAAATTAGCCGAGCGGGGGTGCCAGGTGTGGAAGAGGGTGGGTGAGAGATGTGTGGAAAAGTATCACGATGGAGCAGGAGGGGCACGCAGCGAACTTCATTGTTCAACCCGATGTCGAGAGGTGGTCGCTCTCTCACCGCCGGTGGTCGGTCTCTCACCGCCGGTGGTCGGTCTCTCACCGCCGGTGGTCGGTCTCTCGCCGGTGGTCGCTCTCTCGCCGGTGGTCGGTCTCTCACCGGTGGTCGGTCTCTCACCGGTGGTCGCTCTCTCGCCGGTGGTCGGTCTCTCACCGGTGGTCGGTCTCTCGCCGGTGGTCAGTCTCTCACCGGTGGTCAGTCTCTCACCGGTGGTCAGTCTCTCACCGGTGGTCGAGAGGTCGGTCTCACTTGCTACAGGCCGGTTTATATGGTGAGCTGCTTTTCGAGTAGGTATTGATGGACTTGGGCGACGCGTTGTGCGAGATTGTTGGAACTGTTAATGATTAGGTCGGGTTCATCTGGAGCCTCGTAGGGATCTGAGATGCCAGTGAACTGCTTGATAACACCTGCGCGTGCTTTGTTGTAAAGCTGCTTTATGTCACGTTTTTCGCAGACTTCAAGGGGAGTAGAAACGTATACTTCGACATAAGTACCGCCACCAGACTCGATGAGTTGGCGATTGTACTTACGGTCATCCTTGTAAGGTGCGATGTTAGCGACTAAACAGATGCCGCCATGTTTGACTATCTCATGTGCTACATAGCCTATGCGGCGTACGTTTAGCGAACGATCATCGCGACTGAATCCAAGTCCTTTGCTGAGATGTGTACGGATGACATCGGCATCTAAGACGGTGACCTTTCGTTGGTCGTGTCTTGACTCCAGCAAGAGGGCGTTCAAAGCCTGTGCCAAGGTTGACTTGCCAGCACATGGCAGTCCCGTGAAGTAGATGCATAGTCCACGTAGATACGGTGCCTTGTACTCTAGCCGTAGTTCATCTACGACGTCCGGAAAGCAGAACCACTCAGGCACACTCGCGTTATTTTGCAAAAGACGCCGGAACTCGGTGCCCGAGATGTTCTGCACTTGAACGGCAGTTCCATCCGGCCCCACAGCTGGTACCTGGTCTTGCTGCAAGTAGCCCAGCTCAGGACCGCAGTAACACATCATCTTGCCGAACACTGGCTCAATCCCAATCCGGGCGGCATGCTTCTCCAAAAGGGCGTGGGCCGCATACGGATCGTAGAACGCCTCACCTGTACGCGTCTTGCAAGACGGACCGGCATGATCCCGACCCACAATGAAGTAGCTGCAGCCATAGTTCCTTCGGACCAACGCGTGTAATAGAGCTTCTCGAGGTCCAGCCATACGCATCGCCAACGGCAAGAGTACCAACAACGGCTCTTCGCGATAGTGTGCGAGAATACGCTCATAACACCGCACACGGATGCGGTAGTCGACATCACCTGGCTGTGTCGGACCGACCGCGGGTGTTATCATCAAATGCGCACGTCCGCCAAGTTTCGCCTCCACCTGGCGTAGCGCATTAACCGTCAACTCGTAATGGCTACGATGCATCGGATTCCGCGTCTGGAAACCGACAGTAGAACCTGCCCAGCCGCGTTCAGCCAACCGCTCTCGTGCTTGAGTCGGAGTCAGTCGATACCGCGAATAATCAAAGTGCACGATCGGGTGCTTTTCCACCAAACGGCCGCCGACGTAGAAGCAATTTTGGTGCAACTTCTTCAAGTAAATCGCATAAGGATGTGTCGGACTTGTAGGGAACTGCTCATTCAAAACCAACCGACACTCCTTATCCAGGTCCGGCACAAAAATAGACGTGACCTCCAAATCCGCCAATAACGCATTCGTATCGTTCCGTATATGAACCACTGCACCGCTCTGCGCTCCGCCACCGTTCTGCGCATCGCCAGATATCGGCTGGCATAAGTCAGCGCTCACTGGCAACACAACCGGTAAAGGAAACACTGTCGTTCCGTCTTCTAAAGTCATATTCTCCATGACGCTGCCATAATCCTTCAGCGTCATGAACCGGTTTAATGGAGCGAAACCACCGTTCAGTAATAACTCCAAGTCGCATAGCCCGCGATCTCCCAGCACAACATCTGACGGCAGGGATACCTGGCCCATTAATTCCGTCAGGACAGGTAACTCATGAGTAAACATCAGTCTCTTTCTTCCTCGACTTAAGTCCGCGGCTTGCTATAAGGACTGCGCTACGTAGAGAGAGGTTTTTATTTGCTGCGCTTTCTACCAGCACACGCGTGTGCAATCTCAACAAACAAAGTTTTCCATGCCGCGCGCAGAAAGGTCGTCACCCGACACCGACATTCACGTATATGTCCCGAAATCCCTCCTGAAGCTTCACGAAGAAGGACACCGGAAAGCCTCTCTGACCGCCAATCTCACAGTATCCTTCTCCGAACCGTCAGGCAGCACGCGCTGGAGGAACTCGATCCGGCGGGTCCTTCCCCAGTACCTCCAGTCGTTGGTTCCAGTACCGTGCGACCTCCCATCAGTTCGACTTGGGTTGTAGATTCAGAGTGATGGGGGAATGGCCAATTGTCACTCCGCTACCGAGTTCTGCATGGAAAGAAACTTGTGCCGTGGACAGCTGGTCTTCTCGCAATCTGCAAATAAGCGCCTTGTGAACAACAGTTGGTTTCGAACCCAGTTTCCGGGTATTCACCACATGCACTAAACCGCAAAAAGTGAAACAAGATTGAGCCTGGGAACTACCAGTCTGAAAATTACCACTCTGGAATCCACCGCATCCCTCATTGATGAATAGAGAAGTACGGACGACTTCCGCTGTCCTTTCGGATGAGGTACTAAGGGCGTCAGCCTGGTCCTTGGTGTCCAACTCTCGTTCGTCAATATTTTCAGCAGCTGCCAAGTGAGTCGTAAATTGATTGTTGCCGACAACCCGATGGTTGGGGGAGTAGCTCACCTTCCCCTTGGCGGTCTGTGCACTTCTCTTTCTCGTATGACCCGCAAGCGCCGGGTTTGGTGGGGTACCACTCTCGACTAAACTGTCGACCTCGGAACGTTGAAAGTCAGGACGTTGAAAGTCAGGACGTTGAAAGTCAGGACGTTGAAAGTCAGGACGTTGAAAGTCAGGACGTTGAAAGTCAGGACGTTGAAAGTCAGGACGTTGAAAGTCTGGACGTTGAAAGTCTGGACGTTGAGTAGATTCAGGACGAGGGGGATGTCCAGCTTGTTCGGCATCGTGCAGCAAGAGCAGAATGAGGTAGTGGGGGCTGTAGGGCAAGTCGTGGTGATTTTTATTTAGTGTAGTGGGTGGTCCACGGGGTTTCTTATTTGCATCGTAGAGAATAACCTGAAGCTGGGCGATGCAGGATTCTGGGATGGGTGAAATGTCAGTAAGTGCCCTCCGGAAGCTGCTAGCAGATCGCAGTAATTGGGGTCCGCTAGGACCTACAGTACCGGCGCTACTAAGGAATGCAGCACTTGTGCCCATGTCACCACCTGATTGAATAGGTGTTACGATGGCAGTACCTTTCTTTGAACCACATGTCCATTGGAATCGATAGGTCTTGATGATACGCTGCCATAAACTTTGAATAGGGTCACGACTATTTATCCATGATCGTGGTACACATAATGGCACCTTTGTTAATTGACCCTCCGTTGGTATCTCATAACGCACAACTACATCCCCTCTCTCACCCAATGGACTGTTACCCAACGGACTGTTACCCAATGGACTGTTACCCAATGGACTGTTACCCAATGGACTGTTACCCAATGGACTGTTACCCAATGGACTCCTAACAATCGTCGTCGAAGATCCAGTTCCCTTTGCCTTAACAATCTCAAATACAAATGAGTCCTGAGGACGCAAATGCTCCACTTCTAAATATACTAGTAACTTCTCGCAAAATTCAGACACGTCGTAACAAAATGGATGTAACGAAACATATAGAGATCGATGACATTCAAAACGTAATAATAAAGATTCATAGCGCCAATGGCTATGTCCTTTGGCAGTATATGTTAGGCTAAAATAAGTGGTGAGGTAATTAAGTGGTGGTGAGGTAATTAGGTGGTGAGATAATTAGGTCGTTACTGGATGCCGAGATTGGATATAAGTTTGCTGCCGGGGAGAGTGAGTACGAAGGAGGCTCTTTCGCCGACTTTTATGCCCGGGAGTTCGAGGTCTGTGTCGTCGTCATCGTTAGCAAGCAGCGTAACCCCATCGGACCAGAGCAATGTAGAGCGTTCGAACTCGCTGCTGAAACAGCCAGTCCATTTGGATCGCAACGCCATTCGTTCGGCGTCGGCCTGTGCCTCTTCGGCGATTATGAATTTCAAGCATTCCACATCTAACCTTGACTCACGGTTTGCCAACTCTATCACCAACTGCACCTGTTCACCTTCATACACGGTTACACATCCGTCTTCAGCCAACAGATTCTCCGTCTGGTCCTTCAAGTATACACCCACAGCTAACCGCGGCAACTCAGTCACCACTTCTACCGAACTCATAGCGGATACGCTAAAGGGGACAAACAGTAGGACAAACAGTAGGTGTTGCTCGGGGGAGGGGGAGGGGGGCAGGGCACCCCATTTAGGACGTGGTGACAGTCACCAGGTCTCACTCTAAGATTTCGTTCGTCAAGGATTCTCCCTTTTGGTCAAATAGTAACTCGGCTAACTCGAGCGTATCCCTAAGAAGGAGTGCATCCCTTGGGGCATATACCGTTCAGGCGGAGAGGGGGGGG
>NW_011645789.1:41923-43462 GCF_000223845.1 Gregarina niphandrodes | reverse complement strand
GGGGGGGGGGGGGGGGGGGGGGGGGGGGAATGACAACGTGATAGGGCAGCGTGATAGGCAATGTGATACTTGAAGAGATATTGCGAAACGGGTATGCGGGAGAAATAGTAGTTGAGTCCGATGAAGTAAATTCTGCCGGGTGCGGTAGGTACTATCAGGCACTCGAAGAGCATGTCGTAGTTGGCGGGTGGTAGTCCGACAGTGAGTGGCTGGCACTGGCATGGGGCGCCAACGGTTTCGAGTTTACAGCCGTCGAGCAGTAGGTCAGTGCTTAGCGGGTTTCGCACGCGGACACACACGCTATGCAATTCATTCACAACCCATGCGACGTCATTTGATCCGGCAACACGGGTCCAGGGCTGGAAGAGAAAGGCTTCATCGCCCGTCTCACGAGCGGCACCGGCTGCTCGGATTATTTTCGAACGATGTCGCATTGTCGTCACACGTCGGGCCACACGCGGCTCCAGTGAAAGCAAATTTGGCACGTAGTGACCCTGACTGAGTCCGCCGAAATGCGCATATTTGAGCACCACATTTTTCGGCAGTCGTCGCACGGACAGCCCAACTCCCCCGGGAGAGCAACGCAACAGGAACCGAGCAGCCGCACCTTCGCCCTTGCTCACAAACGTCACCGCCGGCGGGACCAACCACGGGCGCGATCGAAGCCCCACCGCCACCAAGTCAGATCTACCTACCAATTCGGCGACTTGGTCGTGCTCCGTCCCTTGCCTGGCCTCGGCCTCGATAACTTCCTCGGTCAATTGCCTTGGTGCTTCGGTACCTCCTTGCTGGGCGGCAACTCCGAGTACCACGGCGTTGCGGTCCTGGACGCCTAGCGCGGCCTCGCGTGCGGCAAGTGTGCGTTGGCTGACGGCTTGTGTGCGTGCATCGAAGGCGGTTGCGACGGCAGCGAACCCGACCAGGGCCAGCCAGAGAGCCGCGGTGGGTTCGCCGACGAATTCGGCGATGCGTCTCAGTTTGTCTGCGAGGATAAGCTGCACACTGGGCCAGCCGTAGACGTTGCGCGTATCTCGGAGTCCGCCACGTCGGGCCGGTGCGTGCCGTCCAAGAGAAACGCGGTACGCTTCTCGCAGCTGTAACACCAAGAGGTCAGCGGCCGCGCGTTCTGCAACCGCCGCACCCTGGCGACATTGCGCCACAAGCGGCGCAATGTCCAACCTATCTGCAACCCGTAACGCAAAGTCCATTATTGCGTGTGCGCACACTACTGCCGCCGCACCACCAACGCCGCCGGCGACGGCGTCGGTGAAGCGGAGGGCGGCCATGAAGCGCAATACACGGCCTTACGCGGCGCGCGGAGCGCGCCCAAAAACTTGCGCCCACCGAGCAACGCAAGTTGGGCACCGGCCACACCGGGACAGCGCAGCGCGATTTCCAGGCCGGCGGTGGCGCAGTCGAGTGCAGCCACGCGGTCGGCGATGGCTAGGACGTCGGCGCCCAACAAGGTGCAGAACGCGGCCGCCGCAGGGCCGACCTTTTGGTAGGTGGTTGCAGCCTCGCGGAGTTTGAGCAACGCAG
>NW_011645789.1:23082-41878 GCF_000223845.1 Gregarina niphandrodes | reverse complement strand
CGGCGCTGGTGCGTGCACGGTCGTCCAGTTCGCTCGGCTGCTGCGGACCTAGCATTTGGAGCAAGCCAGCGCCCGCGGCCTTGCGCAAACTTAGCGTTTCGCGCACGTAGCTTTCGACCAGTGCAGTGCCTTCGGCTCCGCGCGCGGCGGCAGAACGCCGCCAGAGCGCAAGGGCGAGGCCAATGACCTCGTGGCACTGGGCGATGACCACGGGTTCTGCGGCCGCAGCGGCGGTCTTTTGGACTTCCAACGCTGAGGCCGCATATGTGAGCGCCGCGCCCGCGTCTTTCAACAAGAGACAACACTCCGCGCGCTGCTTCTTCAAACGCGCTTCGGTCTTCTTCTTCGCCTCCCCTCGCAAGGACTCAGCCGTAGACAACTCCACCGCGTCGCAATCCAATCGTGCCAGCAACAATTTGTTCACCGCCACACGCAACTCCTGTGCTACAGCCAGCCACGCACTCGCCCCAGCACCGTCTCTGCCACTACCACCGTCTCCGCCACTACTCCCTATTCCGTCTCTGCCACTGCCCCCGTCTCTGCCGCTGCCGTTATTGCCGGTGGCGTTTGTGTTATCAGTATCACGGCAGCTGGTGTTCGGGTCTCGACCGCTGGTATCTCGGCCGCTGTCGCTGCCCTCGGGACTCAGCGGTGAACCGGCGACGGCGGCGGACCCGGGAGAGCAATTTTCGTCGCCGCTGCGAGCGGTTGCGGGGCTGAGGGCCTCGAGGCCCGCGGCAGCGGAAGGCGTGAGTTCAATTGGCTGCAGCGCAGTGCCGACGGGAGGCTGGGGACGTGTGCTGGTTTCGCGACTGAGGCCGGACACGCGTGTGCTAGCGCGTCCGACGGCGCCAGAAGTGGTCGCGCAAAACGCCTTGGGTACGAGGTGGGCCTGCAGCCCTGTCTGCGTCGCCTCGTGCAGCAGTCGCTGCTCCTCGGCGCTCGGCTTTTCTGCCGCAGTGAGGATGATTACTGCGCACTTTTCGATCCCGCGCTGATAACAGTCAATTTGAAATTGCGAGAACGTCTCCGGGCCGGTCTTGGGAGCCAACTTGTGCTCCGCCGGCGGCTCCAAGACCACCAAGACACCGATCCAGTACGTAGAGGCAACCGACGACGTCAACTGCGGCACATTATGGAATAACGCGGAGATGCGCGGGTCCGGAACGCATGCCGCCAACTCCGGCTCCGCCTTCAGCTGTCCCAACCGTCGACATGCCTCCGCCACACTCTCCACCACCAGTCCGTATGTTTCCAAATCTACCTCTCTACCACGACATAGTAGCACTTTAGCACTCCAGAAGTAACTGGCTTCGTCAGGATACACCGTTCTCCCACATAAGTTCATTACAAAAAACCTCCCCAACGCAACTTATTCCGACATCACAATGCACTCAAGATCCACAGACAGGTCACCTATTTGTGGCGGCTGACAACCTGGGGAGACAGACAGACGGAGGTCCGGGCAGACAGACCAAGGGAGGAGGTTGGACTGACGCACGAAAATACAATTGAAATTTTGGGGATGAGATCTTTATCACTGTTAATTACAGCCTGCGCTTTGGCGGCTGCAAAGAAATATAGTCTAGAGATATTGTACGTCCAGGATGTGAGTGGCTCGTTTGCTTCCGATCTGGTGGAGATTAAGCGCCAGGTTCCGGATGCTCTTCGGGCTTTACAAAATGAGTACAGATATACCCGCGTGGGTTTGGCTTCCTTCGTCGACCGACCGGAAGCTCCGTTCGGGAGCGCTGTCGACTACTGTTACCGATTACGCTACCCACTAACGTCCGACGTTGCGCACGTGGAAGACGCATTGGGGCGCATCATCACTCGTGATGGTGGCGACTTTGAAGACTGTCAACTCATCGCAATGGCGGAAGCGACTCAGTCAAGGACTCGGTGGACAAATGGTACACAGTATCAGACCGGCGAACAAATCCTCAAGTTTGTCATCTTGACCACAGACAGTCCCTACCACGAAGCCGGAGACTATCCAGCAGGCGAAAAATACCGTAACGATCAAGAACAGGGTGATGACGAACGAAAGGAAACCAAGGTGATGGATTATCCCGCTGTCGCAAGCGTCAAGACATTGTTGCAGGACAAAGATATTATGCCAGTATTCATTACCAAAAAGAACATCTTGCCGGCATACATGCAGTTAAGTCTGGAGCTAGGTGGCTATGTATTTGAATTAGATGACGATGCCAACAATTTGATGGAAACGATACTACAAGGATTGCACACGATTATCAAGATGGTTGATCTAGACTGTCACAGTGGCCACTGCCCCGATCCGGTCTCAGCAGAAGTTGATAACAACCTTGTTGTGCATTTCGACCATATACCAGACAGTATTCGTGTCGCCCTGGCAGACGATGTAACGGCTCCGACCTTGTTGGACGGGGAGTTTACAGTAGATGCTTTCGATGACCAACCAGTCGACCAACCAGTCGACCAGCCAGTCGACCCCATTAGAGACGCTGACTATGACGATTTACAGACTTTGAGTGAAGATCTGGATCCACTTGAGGAGATGGACATGATGGTGCCGGAGCAAGAATTCGACATGGACGTCCCAGAGCAAGAATTCGAGGCTACTCTCCCAGAACAAGAGTTCGACGCTGACCTCTCAGAAAAGGAATTTGAAGTCGGGGAGTTCATCGATGATAAGGAATTCGTCAATGAGAAAGAGTTCGACTTAGGTGTGAAGGAGGAAGAATTCGGAGCGGATACTAAGGAGGAAGACTATGTCGTAGATCAGGACAAGGAGGAGAAACCATCGGGGTCAGGCGGGGGGAAACCTTCTAAAATCGACCTGATACAAAAGGGACGTGCCCGGGACGGACAAGTGCGTGCCCGGGACGGACAAGTGCGTGTGTTCTCCAAATAGAGTAGAACAGAACGCGACACCAAACCCTGGTTTGAGGCGAGGGGAGGCTGGGCCAGGCTCAATCAAGGTATTACGGCAAGGTATAACGTCAAGGTATCACGGCAAACTGTGATCAAGATCAAGTTTTATTTTTCCGTTTCTATTAAAACGCAAAATCTTTTTCACCTTTCTTGTCGCTTGAATATACGTGGTAACTATCGGCCGGGCGTTCCAGTGTCTGTGTTGAATCGCGTTGATGTTCTAAATTACAGAACTTGTTGTTTGGGGGTTGAGTATAAGTCAGCCTGCTTTGTTTCCGCTCAGCCCCTGGGCTGCGTCCGCCGAGGGATTTCGAACCAGCGACCTTGGGCCATCGACCTTGAGCTGGTTACAGTTCCCAGTTTAAGGTCCCAGTTTGGGTTGGTCTTGACTGATTTTTCGGCATGTCCCAAGCATGGCCCCTCCACGAGGGAAGGTGGCCGAGTTTATATCGCGCTTTGAGCAGACAGCCTCGGCCGAGCCGTCCGCGTTACCTCTTACCTCGTCAGCACCGGAGAAAATCAGAGCCTCGACGACAGCACCACTTTCGGCGACCAACACACCTCCGGCTCGTCTTTTGAAACCGAGTGCGACAATCCAACCCAAGTCGGGGAACATCCACACGGCGCCAAGCAATCGCCCTACGACACCAAGCAATCACCTTACACCGATCAAAACCCCATCCAACACCAAGTCTTCCAACTTCGGGTTCGAGACTACGGAACACAAATATCAATACCTGGAACCTAAAACCCCCACACCAGAACCGAGACATCAGATCAACTCCGTCAGACGATCCACCGCAAGCCTCAGCTTCCCCTCTGGCCAAGCGCCCACCCCTCCGGTCCCGGCGCCGGCCCGCTCTCAGATTCCGGCCAACTCATCAGGCCTTCGTGGCCCAGGCTTCGTCGCGTCGACTGTTCCCACCAAGTCGGGCAGTCTCGCGGGCAGCACAACCTTGGACGCGACACAGAAGATCAAAATGGCGGCCATGGCTGCGGAAGTTGCACTCTCAAAAGTCAGGGAGGAAATCGCACGACAGCTATCCTCGTCATCCTCGTCAAGGGAACCGGGGCCTTCGGAACCCGCGCCTTCGGAACCCGCGCCTTCGGAACCGGAACCGGAGCTGTTGGAACCGGGCCCTTCGGAGCCAAGCCGTTTGGAACCGGGTCCTTTGGAGCCGGGTCCTTTGGAACCAGGTCCTTTGGGACCAGGTCCTTTGGAGCCGGGCCCGTTGGACACCGTACGTGACAGCGCAGTTCCGGGACGAGGGTCGGGGGGCAAAGCTGATGCAGCCAAGCCCCGAACGAGTCCGAATCGGGATTCCAAAGTCGCCCTACTAGAGGGTCCTGGCCCTCCTGAGCGCGGGGAAGAACCTGCCAATAGTGGCCGTACTGAACCGGATACCGGGTCCCAGCGCAGACGTTCAGCGGACGACACGCAGGTGGGCCGGCGCGTCTCGTCGTCTGGCGGCAGTATTGGGAGCCGGTACGGGTCTTCCCCCTGGATGCTTAACCGGAAACAAACAGACTGGGAGGACTGGGACTGGGGACGGGCCATGGAAGAGGACGCCGCTGCATTCCCCAGCAGCGACATGTTCTACCCAGCGACGGAAACCGACCGACTGGCCAGCAACAACGACGGCTTCCTCGACGACCAGGAGAACTCTGGAGATAAAAATCCTTTGGACGTCAGGTCTCCGGAACCCAGCCCCGTTGCAGGTAGGCCCGTAGAAGGCAGGCCCGTGGACGACGGAGCGGAGTTTCGTGCGGTTCCAGGTCGGGAAAGAGCCACGACGTTCCAAGCAGATCTTTTGCACCAAGCAGTTTCCGGAACAGGCGATTTCAATGGACGCATGCCGACGGAGGTTGGGCCGACGGAGGTTGGGCTGACGGAGGTTGGGCCGACGGAGGTTGCGCCGAAGGCGGTTGGGCCGACGGAGGTTGCGCCGAAGGCGGTTGGGCCGACGGAGGTTGCGCCGAAGGCGGTTGGGCCGAAGGAGGCTGATGTGGTACTCACGGCCGTTGAGGCAGCGTCGGCAGGGGTGTTTCTATCGGTGCTGGAGGAAGAGTCATTAGGTGCCGGTTCGGCATCGTTGGTGCCGAATACGCCTGAGTTCCCGGCGGTGCAGGCGGAAGGCGAATTGGCTCAGGTCCAGTCGGGTGCCTCCCAGCCGAACGTGGTGGACTCGCCGTTTGCTTCGTTCGATGAACCCCGAATTCGGCCGATGTCGTTTGCAGACGAACTGCCCGGCGGGTGGGCCCTCCCGCCGGAGCCAACCAAGTCAGAAGGGCTCGTTACTCACAATGCGCCCGCGACTGGAGCTGGTCACTCGGGGGCAGTGGACCTCTCCTCCTCCTCCTCCCCTGAACCGTCCTCCTCGTCCTCGTCAGCCGACGAGCACGCATCTCAGCTCCAGTTCTCACCCATTAGTTTCCCACCACCTCTCTACCCCCCTTCTCCGTTTCTGGAACATCGGCGACCGCTGACCAGATCACAAATTCCAGGCCAACTACGCAGGGACTCCAAGACCTCTTCGTCATCTTCCGCGCTCTCTTCAGACCCCAGCTCTCACGGCCGACCGGCTCCGGGCTTCAATACTTCTGGCTTCGACCTTGGCCAAGACCGTCGTGGAGACCGGCAGCGCTCAAGTCAGGACAGCCGCCATGGACTCAGAGTCTCCTCCTCAACGAGTGAAGGGCGGTTTTGTTTGGAAGGTGTCCCGTCTGCCGAGGCCGTCACGTCCTCGGCGCTGGTCTTTCGAGACACACCGCCTACTTTTGGCACGGTCGAACTGGACGAGGATTTGGTCCCTGAGTATCCCCTGCAACCAGACGACCTGCCGTCAGAGGACCTAGGAACACAGGACCTTGGACCACAGGACCTGGGACCAAATGACCTGCCGCCAGAACACCTAGGAACACAGGACCTTGGACCGCAAGACCTGGGACCAAATGACCTGCCGCCAGAGCACCTAGGAACACAGGACCTTGGACCACAGGACCTGGGACTAAATGACCTGCCGCCAGAGCACCTAGGAACACAGGACCTTGGACCGCAAGACCTGGGACCAAATGACCTGCCACCAGAGGACCTAGGAACACAGGACCTTGGACCACAAGACGTGGGATCAAATGACCTGCCACCAGAGGACCTAGGAACACAGGACCTTGGACCGGTTTTTCTTGGATCCGAGCACCCAGATCCCGAGGACCTGGGGCCCGAGAACCCAGTACTTGAGGACGCAGCACTCGAGGATCCAGCGCCTGAGGTCCCAGTACCCGAGGACTTGGTACCCCAGGGCCTGGCACCCCAAGTCCTGGTGACTGAGCACCTGGCACTCCAGGTCCAAGTGCCCGAGGTCTTGGTGCCGGAGGGCTCACGCCCACAAGACCTAGGGCCAGAGATAATACCCGAGGGCTTGGGACTACAAGACCGGGGACCAAATGACCTGCCACGAGAGGACCCAGGGCCGGAGGACCTGGGGCCGGAAGACCTCAGACCAAGCGTCACGGATGGGGTTACAAGCGATAGAATTCCACCTGCGAACGAAGGTCCCCTCCACGAGCCACCCTCTGAGGAGCCGTCCTCTGAGGAGCCAGAGCCAACGTCCGCGGAGACCCCTTTTGTTGAGTGTTTAAGGCACGGCACCTTAGCTCCTGAGCCTACGCCGACGGATTCGGAGGACCGGGGGGCTGGCGCGGAAGAAGGGGCGGCAGGAACCGCGGAGGACGGGGGAAGCGACTTGCGTCTGAGTCCGGACGTAGACCGGGTGAACGAGACCGTCCCGGTCACCCAGGCGATCCGAGTGGAGGCGGCGTCGGAGGACGAGGTTCATCCTCTGTGTCCGTTTCCCTCTATGGACTCGTCGGCCCAAGAGAAGGACGGCTCGTCGTTGGTCATATCGCCCTCGGCATCTTCAAGCAATCAGACTCTCTCACCCATTACTCCCCGCTCGTCCCAGGCTGCAGCGAACCCGGATTCGCACATGGCTGACCCGGTCGCCCAAAGCGGCCGACCCGAGACTCCAGTAGCGGCTTCCGCGGAAGGTCTTGGTTCGATAGGCCTAGAAACGTCGTCTCCAGAAGGGCCCAAGCCAGAAGGGCCCAGACCAGAAGGGTTCGAACCAGAAGGGTCCAAACCAGAAGGGTTCGAACCAGAAGGGTTCGAACCAGAAGGGTCCCGCCCAGACATCGGTTCTCCAGAGACCGGCTCTGGATCTGGCGAGTTGCCTCGAGTGCGGGCTGAAATGGTGTCGCGCTGCTCCTCGTCTGCGCCGCCCTTGCTTGCGCTTTCCCTATTCGGTCCCGGGCCCACGTCAATTCCCGACTCTCTGCACCGGCCCACCGAATCAGACCAGTCGGATTGCCAGTCTGATCATCACTCAGAATCACGTCTGTTAGAACGTAATAATTGGGGGCAAGAGTTTGGTCGTGATGATACCCAAGTGCCCTTCAACGAGGCTGAACGGAAAATGGCGGAAGCAAAAGAGGTGGTCTCGGAAGAGCCGGACGCTAAGGATGTGGTATCGGAAGAGGTGAAACGGGAAGAGATGGGAAAGACAGAATTGAAAGACCTGGAAGCAAAAGATCCGGAAGCGAGTGAGCCGGCATGGGGACACGCTATGTCGGAACAGCTGGCCTACGAACAACTTGGTGTAATAATCCCCGGCGACGGCGCGGACGCTGTTGCTGTTTGCGACGGCGCTGCACACATTCCTATGCAGGAGGCATCTGCGGCGCCGGAGATGTCAGTCGACGATGCGGCGTCGAACCCACGACCTGATGGTGGTGGAGTGCCGGGTGATAAAGCGTTGGGCGGTGAAGCGTTGGTCGAAGGAGGGAATGACGCGCTGTCTGCTGACGCGCAGTCTGCTGACGCGCAGTCTGCTGACGCGCGGTCTGCTGACGCGCGGTCTGCTGACGCGCAGTCTGCTGACGCGCGGTCTGCTGACGCGCAGTCTGCTGACGCGCGACCTGCTTGGCGGTGCCATGAAGGGCCCGGAGCAGAGGCCTCTACTGAGGAGGGCGGATCGGCATCTCGGGACCGAGCGGTAGTTTTGGACGGATCGGAGCTTCTGCACGGATCAGAGCCTTTGGACCGGACGGGGGCCCCGGAGATCCCGTTGCAGGTCCTAGTGGTGCGAGTGAGCGAAGAGGTGAGTGAAGAGCGAGAGGAGGGGGCGAACCTGACGGCACCGGGTGTTTGCGTACCGGCACCGGAGCTAGATGAGCAGCCGGTGGTTGGTGGCCTAAGTCGATTGGTCACGGACAACGTGCCATCGGCCGAGGGCGAGACGACGCGACCCAGGTCTCGAGTGAAGTCGGCCATTTCGCAGTTGGAGATGCTGACCCACAGCCGGTCGCCGGCGGAGCCTAGGACGCCGCCTGGCAAAAGCCGGCGAACCGACTTGGAACCGGTGTTCCTGGAAGATGATGAACCTTGGCCTACCCGTCCCGCACGGTTCCTGCGTCGTTCGTCCAAGTCTCCCTCTCCTTCCAAATCGCCCACCGCGGCTGCAGGCCGTGTCGTCAAAAACCCTTCTGGGACCCCATCCGAGACACACTTCGTTACAACGATGACTGCGACTAAGACTGAGGGTGAGGAAGCCCGGCGTCCGCCGAGGGGCCTTGAGAAGGTTTTGTCGAGTGAGGTATGTGGGAACCTGCAGACGGAGCATACGAAGGAAAGAGGAAGGGAGGCGAAAGAGACAGGAGTAGGGAAGGACCAAAGGGAGCTGAAGGAGACAGGAAGGGACCTGTTGCCGCAAGTCTCCAGCCTTTTGCCGCAGGTCTCCAGCCTGCCACCTCATGCTTCCAAAGAGCCTTTGCGCCGGAAGAAAACGACGGAACAATGCTGCGAGGTCTCGCAGCCTTCTCTTTCCTTTGAGGATCGGATCGCCTCCTTCGTGCAGGACCTTCCGTCGGACGAGCAGCCATGCTTCCCCCAAACTGGCTTCCCCCAAACTGGCTTCCCCCAAGGTGTCTTTCCCCCATCATGTTTCCCTCAGCTGGACGCTCTCGGGCAAATGGACCCTCTTGCGCAGATGGACCCTCTCGCGCAAATGGACCCTCTCGCGCAAATGGACCCTCTTGCGCAGATGGACACCCTCACGCGAATTGACGGTCTGCGTCAGCCGCTCGACGGCCAACCCGACTTTCAGTCAGACGACGACATCGTGTTCATTCCTCAGATCTCCTCTGTCGGCGCTGCGAAAACGAACTTCTTTAACCAGGGACCCGACTCCGAGAATGAACAGCCAATCGGGAACGTGGCAGCACAATCGGCTGTTGGTAATCAGTCACTGCTCGACCCACTGGCATCCCCGAACTGGTTGCTTCCGAACTCAATGGTAGATCGACTGATGGACGGCACAGTCGCGTCTGGCATCGGGAACGTTACGGCCCACGAGATACGACTTCCATTGGCCGAAATAGCGTCCTCGCCCTTAGGAAGCCCGCCTTCTGGAAAGCCCTCCCCGCCCTGGGGTGAGCCGTCGGCACCGTTGGTGCCGGAGAACGCGTCCGCGGAACGGCCTACCGTGGAGAGACCTACCGCTGAAGGACCTGCAGAGGACGGAGCCACTGTGGATGGGCCGGCCGATGGCGCGTTGGCGAGTCCCCCCGCCCCGTTACCGCAGGAGCCAGTGGCGTTGCGGTCCACGGTGGTTCAAAAACTGTTTAGTTCCACACGTCCGGTAGCGAGCCGGGTAGTGCCGAATTCGGACCTTGAGAGTTCCATAGTCATCGAGCCTGATCGGATGGAGCAATTATTCACATCCGAAAGCGAGATCGTTCCGGTAGAAATGCTGCCCGGGGAGCTCCGAGTGAAGAGTTCTACCAGCCGGGCTTCTACCCACGACATAAAGGCGACAAACACTATTGTAGACGCCTCCATGTTCTCCCTCGTGCTCTCACTATTAGCCCCAGCAGCCTGCAGCAAAGGTCGTCATCAAACCGACGAATGATTCTGCACAGATAAACCATCAACTAAACCCTCAACAGCTACGGAAAAAACGATGGTTGTAACCCGAATGTAACACCCGTGTGTGAAGGTCGCACACCCGTGCATGAAAGTCGCACACCCGTGCGTGAAGACGCGCGCGTCTTGTGCTCAGTATAGGGGCGAAAGTGGGTGCGAAATTACGATCCATTAGGGGATTAAAAGTCAAACCAAGAGAAAGAAAGAGAGCCGGAGCATCTCCACCGTACATCGCCTGCGTAAGCTCCAGACCTGCGTTATTGAAAGCAGAGCATTTGAATATTCTTCGAAGGGAATCCAAATTCCTTAAGGATTCCGGTAACAGCGAAAAGAGTTCTTGGACAGCCTCCTCATCAGAAAGCAAACTCAATAAATTCTCCTGAGTTGTAAGCGACGTAATAGCCATGGGTCGATGTGGTATTTCAATTGTCCTTAACGGTCCCGGGTCAGTAGTCAACATCACAGCATCTTCATCCCCTTTCAGTTCATCAATCATCTGGAGCAGTGTCGACACCCATATTTCTCCGTCTTCTGCATTAGAAAAACTGCACTCGAAAACCGTCACCCCGGAACGTTCAACTTTAAGCCAATATCGTCGGACCGCTTCCGCACCAGTCGCTTCCGCACCTTCCGTTTCCATCTCTCCCCGGAGCTTAACGTCATCTTCCAACGCGAAGTGTTGGCTCCCCTAAGAAGACATTACATCTCTGAACACAACCCCCCCTTCGGAACCCGGCCCCCCCTCGGAACCCGGCCCCCCCTCGGAACCCGGCCCCTCGGATCAACATGCCTTACTAGTGATTCTGTTATCCGTGGAGTCCAAAGCAGTATAAGCCGACCATTGTCCTGAGCATTAGCGTTCTCGATCGCTTCCTTAGTGTCCTCCACAGCCGCCTCCCCGACAGTTCCCTTGGCGTCCCCGACAGCCACCTCTTTAGCAGGCGTTTCGGTACTAGCAGGGGTTTCGGTTTGTTGGGCAAGAGCTACGGTCCCAGGCTGCCCGTGGCGTGTGTTAGCCTCTGACTCCAGAAAGACGATCATTTATTCTGCAAATTTGGCAGTGCCCTCTAGCTTTTCGGTGCTGCCCAATTCCTGTAAAACTTCTTCGGGCCCTTCGTCGCCAGCGTCGATATGTCCGTTGAGTGAGTGTGCCGAGAAGAGTTCATGGTTAGTGATTCCTTCGGTCAAGGTGAACTGGCGAACAATGCCTCGGAGATTATCTTCACCAGCATTAATACCACCTGCTGTCTCACGAGTGAGGGAACTTTGTCTATGAGGTGAGAGAGGAGCAGTCTCCTCGTCGCCGGGAGAAGGGAGTTGTGAGCCCACCATCTCCAGTCGATCCGGTGACGGGTGCGCATGACCTTTTGTCTGACCCATAGCTTCCAGACTACTGGACGGAGGCAGCAATAGACCTGACGCGATACGAGAGGATGCATACCTCTTGAACCGTTGCAGTCGCTTCTGTCTGTTAACCCAACCCATGAACCAGTGAGCATGTAAGCCCATAGCCAGAAGGGTGATGCTTTTGATGAAATAATGATCCTTTATTTTCACACAAAGTAACACTGTAAGCACTGCGTGACAAACGACTCGAAACACCAAGAAGGTATAACCGAAAACACTTTCTGAACGGAAACGTCTAGGACTCACTGAACCTAGAGCCAACACAAACGTCGGAATCTCCTCGATAAAAACAAGTGCCAATCCATCTGAACAAAGACGTACGCGCTGGGGTAGCACACACACGCGCTGGGAAATGGGTAGGAGGATAATCGGGGACCGGCTTATATATGTTGGCGACTTACATGTCCAGTGGTGGTAGAGTGAGTGAGAGACGATCAAAATGTAGCAGATGTGATGGATCCATCCGGCAAGAAGGTCCATGTGTTCCCGGAAGAAAAGGAAACTGGCGATAAGATCTAGCCAGAGGTGAGTGTAGAACACGAGACACAAAGTGTCAGTGTACGGTACACCACTCAAGAGCTTCTCTGACCAGGACTCCCCAGGCATCGCTATCTTCCCGCGCGCGGCTGAGATGAGGGAAGATATCCAATCGACAACGCAGGGAATCGAACCCATCGCCAATACGGAAGAATCGAGCAGAGACAAAATCCATGACCGTCGTTTGCTCGCCCCCGGGTCGGCAAAAAACCATACAATAAGATAACCCAACGCGAAGTAGGCAGCCGCAAACAGTATGCGCTGATAGTATGCACGCCAAAAATCACCTGATGAGCAACCCTTATATGCAACCCTTGTATGCAACCAAACACCGATACTAGCGATACTCTGACACCGATACTAGCGAGACGTAAAGGCAGGCTTACCTTGAAATTGATACAAGAACCCTTTGTATGTCTTTCTCCACTCTCGTCCTATTTCGAATTCGTCTTTACTCATCAGTGTTTGTAAAAATATTAATTCAGGTGCAAGGAGCAACGGTACTAGTGCTAAAAGGAGCTGGAAGCAACTCATTACTAGCCAGAGTAGGATCCGTGCAGATTCCGATAGGTAGGATCCATGATGGTCTGGAGTTGTAGTTCCGGCTTAACGTGGTCCATCTCCGTAACGTGGTTCCAGGACATGAGTAATTCCAAGACAGAGTAGCAGTCGTCCTAGGACACATTAGAGGACGTATTGGAGGACCTATTAGAATTCGAGGAAGAGGCCTGCTACTGCGAAGGCAAGGAAGGTAATTCCGCCTGTGATAGTAATAGATTTTTCACTAAGTCTTTTTCCGATCATGGCACCTGAAAGGACGGCTAGTCCTGTGCACGAGAGATGACCACAAACCCCGCCTAGGTTCACGCCCCAGATGTTTTTGGTGGCGCCAAGTGCGAGTGTTGCGACCTGTGAGCGGTCACCCCACTCGGCTGCGAAGGTCATGGTGAAAGCTTCGGTGAATGCAGCACTGAAGAATGCATGGCGGAACACTTCACGAGCCTTTTTTCGTACCGTGGGGCTGGCAACGGAAGTGAGCTTCGAGGCTGCAGCTTCGATGACGCCGGGGCGGGCACTACCGGGACGACTTCCAGCCAAGTCCTCGCCATCGTGATTTACGGATGGCCCTAATAAGGTCGTGGACGCAACAAGAGGGCCAGGGGTCTCATCCATAACATCCGCCAGCCCCTTCTCCATAGAATCTGCCAACTCATCAGCATCCTGCTCTGGCTGACGGTCAGCCAGCGCCTGACGGTCAGCCAACGCCAACTCCACTTCTTTTAACTCTCCACTCACCTCACCCGAAACCATGTTGTAACCCTCCCATAACAACTT
The DNA here is from genome assembly GCF_000223845.1 of Gregarina niphandrodes. Lineage (NCBI taxonomy): Eukaryota > Apicomplexa > Conoidasida > Eugregarinorida > Gregarinidae > Gregarina > Gregarina niphandrodes. The sequence goes on along the minus strand of NW_011645789.1, from coordinate 28,704 downwards.
GACAGCGAAACACGCAAACAGAGCCACACTAGCGTAGTGCGTAAAACGAGGGTCCACCAACGCTGGTAGCACACGACCTGCCGATGCAGACAACACTGTCATCAACGCCAAGGCCGACGCCGCGCCTGCAAACGTCACACGGCCGCCACGCTTCATAGACAGAATCGCCGCAATGAAAAAGGTCTACCGAGGAGGGGTATGGTCTCAGCCCCCGAAAGTGAAGGCAAGGGTAGGGTTAACCACAAGGGTAGGGATGACACAGCCTGTTACCTTGTCGCCAATCTCGCTGACGATGATCAGCAGGTAGGAGGTGATGAAGGAGGTGGTGAAGGGCGTAACAAGCGCCTTGGGAACCACCGGCAAATTCATAAGGTTCGCTGCACCCTGGTGTGCAGCGTCTAAGTTTGCGTCGTCCATCAACAAGACGTCATCCAACGCCGCCCCTGCCACCGCCAACAACAAGACCGCCAGCCATCTTGTAGCCATATCAAAAAATATGCGGGCGGACGACAGCTCCGTGGAACTGACCAGCGAGGACTTCGTCACCACCCCAGATCGGTTACCGCTCAGATCAGTGAGATTCCCCCTGTCCCGGCCCCCAGTCCCCGAGACCTGACCAGTCCCCCTGACCAGTTCCCGGTTTTGGTCCTGGGGGAGATCCAGCCCCCAATACCCGCCCGGTCTTGATCCCCAACCCCCGGCGGTTCGACCCCTGGGCTCGACCCCTGTGCTCGATCCCTGGGTTCGAGCCCTGTGCTCGATCCTTGGGTTCGAACACCGGTTCGACCAGCGCACTAAAGGGTGTTTGTGGTAGGAGGGCGTTCCCAATGGCCCGCCCGCGCCCCAGGTACGATTCGGGAAGTTGTGGGGCATGGCTAACGAGACGTTTCCTGAAAGCTGGTCGCAGGCCTTTCGGGCTTTGAACGAAGAGTCTGTAGCGCTTGAAGCGGGTCCCCGGAGTGCTGTCGGCTTTACCAGACGGGCCCAGGCTTTGAGGCCGCGGGTCTTGACTTATTTGGAGGAGAGTACACCGGCCCCGGATTCATTGACACCGGGCACACTGGGTGGTGGTTCGGGCAGGACGGAGCCGGGTCGTTCTCCGAATGACGACGGCTCCTCGGAGGCCGTGCGGGACTTCGCGGGCTGCGAAGGTCTGGGTAACTTGCCACGGGCGCTTTTGCAAGAGCGAGTTCGGCGCTGTCGACAGGTTATGCTTGACCTGACAGACCCCTCTCCAGGCCGATCTAAGGATAAGTTCTCACAGGCGAAACTGCTGGGATTCGAAGCAGCCCGGAATATGACTTCGCCAGCGGGTGAATCCGCGTTTGCGTTGGCAGAGGGCAGCGGCGGAATAGCCTACCTCAAGGCCTCCTCGTCCTCCACCGAACGTTTGTCGGCCGAACGACTGCCGAGCGGAAGTGACCGACTGCGGAGCGGAAGTGAAAACAACCGGCTGCCGCGGAGGCCCTCGAGAGTAGTCTTGCGGACGGGTTCGGGGTCGCGCGATGGAGGTTCCGGGCGCGGGGGCGGGTCGGAGTGGAGTGCGACACCTCCGATCGTGGCCCCGAGTTCGATCGTGGGTTCGATTCCCAGCGTTGGTTCGAATCCGAGCGTTCAACTGGGAGAGAAAGTGGGTGAGGGGGGACGGCGGGAGGAGCAGTTCGTGGCGGTGGGGCTGCGGTACCTGTTGCCGATTGTTGCGGCCGATGTGCAGGGACCGTCTGCGGTGGTGGCAGAGCGGCTAATGTTGGAAATGTGTGTTCGGTATAACCGAGTACCGTATCATCACATTGGACATGCGACGATGGTGGTACATCACGCAGTTGAGATCGCACAGATGTGTGGTGTTTGGGAGTGTCTAAGTTGGCGCGAGCGAGGCGCCTTTGTGCTGGCTTCGGCAGGACATGACATTGGACATCCGGGCAAGGGTGGCAGTCTATTCATAAAGTGTGACCATCCATTGGCGACGTTGTATAATGACAAGCACGTGTTAGAAAACTACCATGCCGCCTATCTGCTGCAATTACTACGGCAGCAAGGCTGGCTACCTGGCCGAGTCGCGGGTGCTGGGGAGCGGACACAGGCAACGGAACTTCGATCCTTGATCGTGCAGTGCATCCTGTGGACAGACATACAGGATCATCACCGCGTCATGCAAGCTGCTCACGACACATTGAGCAAGATCAAAAAGGTGAATAAGAAGGGCGCTGCGCTCCTGGACCTAGTCCGGAAAAGCAAGCCCGCTGTACGTGATCTGGCATCAGTAGTTCTGAAGGCCGCAGACCTCAGCTACCTCATACTTAATAACCCCGTTATGATGCTGGACTGGGCCATTGCATATTATGTCGAACTTTACGCACAACGTCACTGGGAAGCGGACTACGCATTGCCTCTGTGCGAACCTTTGGGTCTCCAGTCGCTCGGCGCTAATAAATGGTTCGAATCCAATTACAAGTTCTGTCTAGACGTCGTTATGCCCGTGGCACATTACCTGAACACCGTGGAGCGTAGACTCTTGCCACACAACACCGACTCCGATGCTTGCCGCCCCGTTGAGGCTAAACAAGACGAGTCCAGTGCAGGTACCTCCAAGGGCGGCGGCACGCACCACAGCGGACTCGGCTTCGTCACGGGCTTGGTCAGCAGCAGCGCCTCCAGCATTCGTGCGCTCGGCGCCAGTGGTACAGGCACGCCGCGCGCCGCAGTCAAGGCCGAACAAGTCCTCACCACCACTGGCCTCTCGCTCCCCGGTCGGGCGGTAACGCTCATTCGCGAGGTGCGCAAGTCCCACGACGACTGGTGCGCAATTGCCACGGCACTTTACCAACACGACCGCGTCTCGCTGGTCGCCGGCGCTGGGAAGAGTAGCAGCGCCAATGCTGGCGCCAATGCTGGCGCCAATGCTGGCGCCAATGCTGGCGCCAATACTGGCGCCGGTAGTGTGGATGCATCGGACGAGGGCAATGCGACGATGAAGTGGATTTCGAAACAAGCATCTACCGTCAAGGCGGCGGCTGCGGCGACAATTGCTTCGTCGCCGGTGGGGGCGTCGCGGAACAAGCGGACGACGCGGGTCTATCACGGTCTCATCCTGCCGCTACAGAACAACGCAGAACTCCTCAAAAAAGGACGATATCTCGCCCACGCCTAGCTAGCAATGACAAACTAATCAACCTGGGGAGTAGAGGCTGCCATTGGTCGACCGGGTGGGCGTGCGTGCACACGCACCGCCCCCCTTCGACCCTCTTTTAGCCAGACCTCTCAGCCCGACCGAAACGGAACAGGGCACCCACCCAATGCTCACAGGCCGCGCGGTCTACTACACACACGGCGCCTAATTATATACACACACCATTCTTTCTAAAACTGCCTTAAAAAAACTTTTACACAGAAGCTTCACTTCTACCATCCAATCCGCTGGCCTAAACGGATGTACGGACGGCTAGAAGCCAACTGGCCAGACAGCTAATTCAAACTTTGTGGCAAACCCACAATCGCCGCCATTTCTGGCAAACCCACTGTCGTCGCACACGCTGGTGGTCGCACAGGCTGGTGGTCGCACACGCTGGTGGTCTAGCCGGGGTTCGAACCGGGTTGCGACCGTTCAAAAAGGCCGCTCAGAGGTAGAGCGCGGCCAGGGCTGCAGTCGCGAGAAGGGGTGCTGTAACGAATGCGGCGGTCGCGCCACTCTGGTTTCCCGCTCCAGCCGTCCCGACGATGGCTTGTCTGAAGTAGACGTTGGGGCGAACGCTTGCTGAGCTGACGCATTTGGTGATGTCCGCGTACCAGAACCAGGCGTCACCATTGGCCGCGACAAGTGGGCCGTCCATAATGCTGTACTGCCAGGTCTCAGTGTCCTTCTCACCATCGTCCACATCCTTCAGCGTAGAGTATTTGTATTGGTTAGCAGTGTCCTTCGCGTCAGGGCAAGCGGTCCCCTTGGCGATGACCCACAGAGTAATGTCGCACGGTGCAGTCTCCTCATCTTCGGCAGAGTTATTCTCAAGGTTGTTCACATCAACGTTCGCCACCAACACACTATAAGGCCCCAGTGGATACGTAGTGGCATTCACACCCTCCCCCGTCAACATGTAGTTCGCATAAGGACCATATGCAAACACACGCTTTTCGTCATCAGCGCAACCAGGCTTCGCGTTCGCCGCCGCATCCGTCACATTGGTATGTAACAAAGTAAACGCATTCGCCGCATTGTTCTCTTTCTCGATACAACTCACTGCTATGTCACCCACAACGCCACCCTCAGGCGGGACACATGCACTCTCCGGATAAAACCGGTCCACCGCCGGCACGTAAGCTCCAGCTCCCAAAACACCGAATACGCAAGCACTGAACTTCATCAACGAAAAATTAACCCTGATATATATATTAACTTGAGTCCAACTCAAGGAGACATCAAGTCCGCTCTGATCTGATCTGCTCGGGAATGGTCGAGTGAATTGACTGTGACCTGAGGGCTCAACGGGGTGCCATACAAAAGCACCCCATACAAAAATAACTGAAGGCGACCCACGGATCCCGGTCCCACATTCTCACGGCTCAACATACCCCCGCGACCGGCCCTGTAGGGTCGCTGCCAGAACTACACTCGTCCCACGGCATCGCAGATCACTGAAGCGTTACGCGCAGCTCCATGCAGCCTGCGCGCGCCGCCCAGATCAATCTCGAACGGGTCGTACTCGACATCCCAACCGCGGCAAGTACCCCGAGGATGTCCACTCCACAGTTGCGGCTGGGGCTTGCTTCCTTCACGTACTCAAAGCCCGCACGGCTCTCTCGCCAACGACTACGGCCCTTCGCCGCCGGCTTCAACGCCCAGTCAATTACACCCCTTTGCAACCAACCACCGACTTACTCTGTCGTAGTACCTTCTTCTCGGCCTGACACCACACTTCTCCCGAGTCTAACGATAGACCCGAGCACACCCGACGAGATCCGACCCGATCTCCGCCTCCGAGGACCTCCCCAATCGAAGGGACACTGTACAACCGAAGGGACACTAGGCGCTTCCGTCGGAACGACGGGCGGGAGGCTACTCGCCACCTGATGCCTGTGGCTTCGCCCAGCTGACCTTCGCCTCCCGTCCCGTTCCTCCAAACATCTGACGAGTCTCGATTCCCGTGTCTGAGTGAGTTTGGCACCCACAGTCGTGATCTGGACCCCCCGGACAGCCCTCCAGGTCCAGTAGCTGCCGCCAGCTGAGCTGGTTGTGACCCGAGGGCTGAGCGGGGTGTCAGGGTGCAGAGGGTTCACGCCACACAAAAATAATATTTAACTCTACCGGGTCCTGCCCCTCGCTCGCTTCTCCTCGCTCACCACGGACACCAATCAAATCATTCCCCATTCACTCTACACAGCTTAAAATCAATAGTTCCTCATTCACAAAAAAAAATTTCTACTTCTCGTAATCGATGCTAAGCTTCTTGGGATGATTGTTCACTCTGACCAAAAGGGCAGGTGCGCACGCACAATCCACCCCACCGGGTACGCAGTTGCACGGGGGAACAGGAGCCGGCGTGGTCGTATGCGGAACGGGGGCCGGCGTGGTCGTAGGCGGAACAGGGGCCGGAGTGGTCGTAGGCGGAACAGGGGCCGGAGTGGTCG
>NW_011645789.1:14046-22841 GCF_000223845.1 Gregarina niphandrodes | reverse complement strand
CCGGATTGGTCGTGGTCGGAACAGGGGCCGGAGTGGTCGTGGTCGGAACAGGGGCCGGAGTGGTCGTGGTCGGAACAGGGGCCGGAGTGTTCGTAGGCGGAGCGATGGCCGGAGTGGTCGTCGTCAGAACAGGGGCCGGAGTGGTCGTAGGCGGAGCGGTGGTGGGTAGTGGCGTGGTGGTACCGAAGCAGACGTACTGGCTCACCGCGGAGACTGCCTGGAGAACGACTTGGACGATATCGCTGGAGTCACTGGAGATGTATTGGAGGAAGTTTGCCGGTTGGCCGAGATATTCAGTGTTAAATTCGCTCCATTTTGCTACGGCGTCGGTTTCGATTTCCGGAACGAGGAAGACGACCATGACGTTGTTGGTCTTGAGGACATTGGCGGCCTGGGCCATGGAGGGGTAGTCGTAGATTCTGCACTGGAAGTCGGGCGTGACACCGACTGAGTTGTCGGGGAAGGGAGGCATGAAGCTAGGCGGGAGAGGAGGCTCGGGAAGCGGTTCCTCGAGGTAGAGGTCGTAGTCAAGCGGGTCGTGGGGTACGGCATCTGTGGAGAGCACAATAAGCCGAGCTCCCACCACACTCGAGACGTCGTCACCTGACTGGATCGAGTTATCAATCACGCGCCAGCCCACCGTCGGGTCCTGTGCCGCGTCAATCAGTGCCTGCAACTGCACCTCAGGCAAGTCGCCGCCGCCGCTAGCGTACAACGTGTCCCACGCCTTCTGGAACGTCGCCACGTCGCCCGTCAAGGCAGAAGCCATGCGGTAACAAAAGTCATCCGGCTCACCCAAGTCACGGTACGGCTTGTCCTTAAACTCAACCGCACCAAAGTGAGAACCCGGGTTGTTCTCCAACACACTCGAAACCAGGGTAGGAATTGCCTTCGACACATTAGGCAAGTCGTCCATGAACGACCCAGTCGTATCCTGCACCAACAATAAGTCGATCGGCAGGAAGCACGTGTCGCTGTAGGTAGACAATCCACCAGACACCAAAACCACAGAAGCGAAGAACGCACCCAGACACTTCATCGTAACTGTACAAAATTCTTCTCAAAGGCTGAAACACAAATTGCTGATGTTTCTTAACTCCACATACCCCCAAAACCCCCGAGACCCCCCGTCTCCACCGACACCATGTCTCCACCACCTGTCAACCCCGAACCCTCTAAACCTCCAACACTCGACTCCAACACCCGATCGGATTTATTTCTTCGCCTCAGAACACGATCTCAGACGGCATTCCAAGAGGCCAGCAAAAGCGTGTTCTCTTTGGTCACACCCAGGGAACAGTAGCGAAGAACTGAGACTGTCGCGCCGAGGCCCTGAAGCCATCGCATGCGTTCCAGCAGCACCGCATCCTTCAGCGCCAGTCCAAGTCTCTGCTTGTCGCCCGTGGCGCCCGTGCTCCAGCCCAGCACGGTCCGCAGGTTCCGCTGGATGCTCATCGGCATCCGTTGCACCACCTGCCACTGAGCCGCCACCCACTTCTCGGGTACCGACCCTGGTGACTCGACAGACTCTGACTCTGGCGACCCAGCCAAGGCCAGTCCGGAGTTGGCAATGTTGTGGTAGCAGCAGGGCGCGATGATAAGGTAGATGCGGAGGCCAGGCAGCAGGTAGTGCACTCGAGCCGCCGTAAGCAACGCCAAGTCTGTAGCCGGCCCACACAAGTGCTTCGCCGTGAACAGAACGCTATTAGTCACGGGCCGTGTTGCCAAGGTCGCCAGCATCTCATCCAGTCGCGAGTTCTTCATATTCGCATACGGCCGCAACACCGCACCACGACCTCCGCTCCGACGTAACCCCTGCTCTTCCTCCGCCGACAAGCACTCCAGACCACTCAACAACTGCATCGGCCACGGCCACGTCCAGTAACCCATATCAGGGGGCGACTGCCCCACCGACTGCCCCACCGCCGCCATCTGAGAACCCCGCAAGAACTCGACCGCGTCGAAATCAGCCAAGTCTAACGCCAACCGAACGCAGCGTCTGCTAAGAGTCCCGTCCACATGTCCCTGAGCGTCCTTCCGCTCCTTGTTCAACTGTCTCCTTTCTCGCTCCACCAAAACGAAGAAAGACTCACCTTCCTTTCGCGCCCTCTTCCCTTCCGGCTCTATCCGCTCCGCCTCACCTTCCCGGCAAGTTTTTGCCTTAAGGCTGGATTCCCCCTTCGGGCTAGACTCCCCCTTCGGGCTAGACTCCCCCTTCGGGCTAGACTCCCCATTCGGGTCAGCCTCCGGGGTCCGAGGTTTCCGCACAGAACTGAGCAGGTCGTCCATCTGTATTACGGACCGGAGCAAACCTCCTTTACCAGCCCCCAGTTCTATCCAGGTCGCCTCCCGGACACAGCGCACGAATTCCTCGGCCCCCACGACGTTCTTGAACCGAGTGAGCATCTCCAGCGCCTGAATCTCGTGTTTGAACTTCTGCTGGTCGGCAAAAACGTCGGCAGCTCTCAGTTTCTCCACACCATACTGACCGCACACTCGACGGCACAGCATGTCGAGCACGCCTCCGTCCCAGGCCTCGCGGTAGCAGGCATTCACGTCCAGCCACTCGTCAGATGCGGCAACCGTTTCTCCCTCGTACAGGCCCCCGTCATGCAGTCTTTTGGATTCGTAGCACACTCTTTCATCATCCCCTTGGGACTCACCAGGGAACTTACAGTTGAACTGGATCTCCTTCGCCATGGCAAGGACGCTGGGAGCTAGTTGGATCAGGGCCCGGTCAATGTCTTCTGGAGATACGTCCGCCGAGGGCGGTACCCTAACCTTTGTCTTTAGATTGATGTCCTCCGTCTGCAGCCAGGGAGGGATGATCTCCTTAACTATCTGAGAAATCTGTTCCAGTGAGATTCCGGCCAGGTGGGCATGCGGTGCCGAAGTGTTCCCGCGATTTGGTAGATTGATGTTGCGCGAGTAGAACGGTTGAAGTGCTTCTCCGCAGGCTTCTCGCAGCATGGGGCATTTCTTAATGTGTCTCCAGACGTCCTCTTTATATATGGAGTGACGTCCGTCCACGGGGCACGGACAGCGGCTCTCCTTGTCTGGTTGATGTGTGCAACAATATTGGGTGCCCGGTTTGAGCGGAAACCTGCAAAAGTACCGGCGAGATTTGACGTAGTAACTGCAATGCCCCTCACGGGCCACGGGCTTCTGTACGGTCGCCTCCGTGACGGCTTGTTTTGGCTTGCTCATATTCCCTTCCGGGTCCGGGAGATGCAACGTCATTTTGCTGGCAAAAATCACTTTCTTGGAGCCAGTCAACCGTACAAGCGCCCGAGGCGGGAAACACTGGCACACCGACAACATGGTACTTCCACACCGATGGCATGGTACTTCCACACCTCGATGCCATGGGCGGTGCCGGGGGTGGTGGGGGCAAAAATATGCGAGGATGGATATTCTGTTTGGGCGGGACTGTGGGGGCTGACCAAAGAGTGTTCTGGACGAATGATACGCATTCGGCAATCGCTGAACCTTTAGGCGCGGAATCTCTGACTGAATCGTTAGTGCCGATCAGCCGAAGCGAGCTGGAGGCCCAGGAACAGTCCCCGAAGTTGCAGGTCATGACTGGCGCACAGGCAATTGATGCAATAGACGCCTTGGATAAGGGAAAGGCCTTGTATATCCTGTTGGGTGCCCGCTGGTGTTCTGAATCGCGCAGGATGCAACACATCCTCCGAGAAAATACAATCGTCAAGCCTGAAGAACAAGTCTTTTACGTGGATATTGATAAGGATAAGGGAAGGTTCGCCACGCAGATGAGCATTGAAACTGTTCCTACATTAGTACGGATAATAAACCATAACGGCCTAATTGAAACAGCTGATTATCTCGGACCTTCAATCGTGGATAATGTTAGATATTGGATATTGCAACAGGAAGCTCTAGATTCCAAACCAATATCTGGCGGAGGTCTAATTCCTATTGTGGATGATGTGAGCTCTGAACAGTGGAACTGGCTAAAAGATCATGCTGTCCTATCAGCGGAATGTGATAGGGTCCAAGTTCTCAAGCAGGTTGGCCATCCTCCAGCGGATCTCATATTAATTCAGGATGAAAGCATGGCTCATGAAGGAGTTTGCTCGTTGCAGTGGTATGGAAGAGCTTTTGAGCCCAGCATTAAGGAGATCACGTCGGAAAATGTTCAGAATTTGCCTGAAAAATGGGAGGATCTTCTAACGGATATTCCTGAGCCACTAAAGCTTGACAGCCACAACATCCATTGGATTAATAATCTCCCAGAGGACGCGGCCGTCCTACTGGCTCTGGACAAGTCGGATCAGATGAGAAGTACTCTTCGCGATGTTCTGGCAAAATTGCGCGTGCACACGCGTGTGCAAACACGATTGAAGGAGACGAAAATTCTCGCTTATCAATTGGGATTCGATACCCCATATGAGAAACGATTTGCTGACTATCTGGGTCTCAGCACGCTGCTGAAGGCGTCTACGGGTTCATCGTCGCTGGGGGACAAGAAAGACGGAAAAATCAAACTCTCGCCAGGGGACGAGAAACCAAGCAGGATATATTTGCTGAAGAGTACCAAGTTATTCCTACCCAAATATTCCATGATGGTGAATCCTGTGGGATACAATATTATGCAGTATACGGATGGTTTAAAGACTCGCAAATTGGTCTACGAATTTTCTCACGACAAATTTTCTACGAATTTTCCTTCAGCAGACGAGATCGCAGCGTGGCTAACGGAAACTGATTGGTCCAAAGAACGTCCCATATTGCTTAAGAATGAGCGCCGGCCATTCCGGTTCAACCAAGGGGCGGCCCTGATGGAGGTAAATGCCTCAACTCTGCAAAGAATTTGGATGGATCCTGAATCCAATGTGATCACTCTGATTTATACGCCCTGGTCTAGTCATAGTCAAATGCTTCTGGGGGAATTCAGAAGAGTCGCTGAAATATATTCTTCTACTCTGATACCGTTCGTGACTTTCAATGCAGCAACTAATGATCTGCCCCCTCTTCTAGTCCATACGACAGACGGCGACCAGTGGATGATACCGACTGTAAATGGCTACCCTTCCATTTTTGTCAAGTCAGCACAGTAAGGAATCATGCATGACCTCCCCTCCCGGGTTCGATCCCTTGGAAATCGGCCTTTTCTATTGCTTTTATGCTAGGCTGGATAGTTTAGTTGATTACGTGGGGGAACGCGACGCAGATTCCATCGAGCAATATGTAGCTGAAACATTCCGCGACGTGCTGATCCCTTCTCCTTCATCGTCCAGCAATAGTCAGCCCAACACCCCAGAAGACCTTCATCCTGAGCAGTAGCACCATTATTCAACCACTTGTCAGCTTATCCAGATTGGGTTGTGGACCATGGATGGTTTTCGTGGTTTTTTTGAGCTTCCGGTTTTGTTGATTTAGACAGAGTGGGATGGCTTCGAGGGACATCGTTGCTTTGGTCAACTATCCTTCCCAGAAGAATCAGCTCCGAGATTTCTTCGAGCACTATGAGGTTAAGACCACAGTGCAAGGCAAGCGGTCTATTATCAAACCATACCTGAAGAAGACTGTAGACCACATACCCCCACCCCCGGGTCCATTCCCCAATGGATCACTTGGCGGAAACGCCGCGTCCTGACCCTGACGTGTTGTATGGTCATGCCACGTTCGGAGGGCGGGCACTTCCCTAGGGCGGGCACACCTGGATGCACTTCCGGAGGGGTTGTTAATGTTTTAGGAGGAGTTGGCACGCGAGGAGAGTAAGTGGATGATGATAAAGGTGGATGATCTGTTGGCCCATTTGAAGTACGAAGGGGGTTCTTTGCCGCCTGGTCGGGAGGAGAAGAGTTGCGGGTTGTTAAGTACTATATTGCACAATGGTCCCCGAGCGTTACGATTATGTTATGAGGTGATAGAGGAGATGATTACGGAGTTGTTTGTGATATCGATGGAGGACGAGTCGGCGTTGACTCCGAAGGAGCGTATCTGGCGTGTAATTCGTCGGGACGGCTCAGTACCAGCTTGTTTCCGTGTTCCCTATGAGTTGTATTTATACCCGCCTAAGGAGTGGTATAGAAAGCAGCAGAATAATGCATTAAATCTTGCATTACATCAGTTACGAGGGGTCCACGTTGGTCACTTGTTGGAGTTACGTGGTCTGGTGAGTCGTGTGTGTCCCACACGACCTTGCATCCAGGTGGCCGTTTATCGCTGTGAGGATTGTTTCACGGTTCGGTACCAGCATGTGGATACAGCTGGTGTGTCGTATATGCCGCTGAAACAATGCCAACGTGAACAGTGTCAGAAGAAGAACAACACTCTCTCTTTATCTTCAAAAGATTCCAAATACATCAATTACCAACAAGTATGGATACAAGAAAACCCCGAGAACGTGCCCAGCAGCAAAGTACCTCACCAACTTAAGCTCATTGTAACCGGCGATACTACCAACCAAATAAGACCCGGAAGGCCTATCAGGGTTGGAGGGTTCTTTGTCTTGCAACTCAGCCAAAATGCAGGTAGATTCGGCGGCGGTGTTAGCGACCATTCGGCCCCCGTTTTTCAAGTTATCTACGTCGAACAGGACGGCGTCTGCGTGGACCAGGACGCCATGAAAAAGAAGGCCGAGTTCGCGAAAGCTAACTACCCTGGACATCGACTCTATGAACTTATGGCCAAAAGTATCGCACCTACAATACATGGACACGATGACGTTAAGAAAGCCATGCTTCTCCAACTCGTCGGCGGCGTCGGTACTGGTGCAGAGACGGAACCGAACGCGGGTGGCGACGACAGCGAGAACATTGCTCCGAATGGAAACAGTACTGCGACTGGAAACAGTGCTACAAGTGGAAACAGTACTGCGACTGGACACAGTGCTACCGGGGTGGAGCGGGATAGTAAGGTGAAGTTACGTGGATCAATCCATATGTTGCTGTTGGGTGACCCGGGTATTGCCAAGAGTCAGCTACTGCTGCGAATGTGCGATGTTTCACCACGGTCCAAGTACACCTGCGGCAAAGGTGCCAGTGGTGTGGGTCTTACAGCTTGTGTTACCAAAGACACTATAACAGGCGAATTTTCGTTGGAGGCGGGAGCAACAGTCTTGGCGGACCGAGGGCTGTGTTGTATTGATGAGTTCGACAAGATGAATGAACAAGACCGTACAGCGATACACGAAGTCATGGAGCAACAGACCGTCAGCATTAGTAAGGCGGGCATCGTAGCTACTCTTAATGCACGCTGTTCTGTACTCGCTGCCGCAAACCCTGTTGGAGGTCGCTACAACGTGCGCAAGACCGCGACTGAGAATATAGGTCTTCCCGCCGCTTTACTCTCGCGATTCGACCTTGTCTTCCTCCTCCTCGACCAGTCCGCCTCGCGACAACACGACATCGACATGGCCCGCCACCTCCTCGCCGTCCGCAAAACCGGCACCAACTTCAATAACGTCGTTGCCGCTGCCGGTAACGGGGTCGGAACCGGAGCCGGTAACGGAGCCCGAGGCGCCCACGGCCGTGGTGATAACGCTGGCAACGCTCATGGCGGGGTAAGGCCTCAGGCTGGAACCTTGGAACCAGGCGAGGTGGCGTTGGAGACCGAGGTGATCAAGTTACTGGTTGAGGAGACGCAGCAGTACGCGCCTACGCTGCCGGCGGCGTTGGAGGACGAGGTGACAGCGCGGTACGTTGCCGCACGAAGGACGGCGGTCGACGCGGAGACGTATGTGACGCCGCGGTCGCTGACTGGATTATTGCGTCTGGCCCAGGCGTTGGCTAAGTTACGGTTCGATACACATATCGCGCTTGAAGATGTCGAGGAAGCACAGCGACTCATTGATGCCTCCCGCGAAAGCGTGCGACGTAGACGTGCTGAACTCCAGGCCGCACACATCGATAAGCCGTACCTTAAGACCCTCGAGTTTATTCAAACACTAAGCCGAGAAGGTGCTGCAGTCGACTACACGCACGCGCTGCAACAAGCCGCAGAACAAGGCATCGAACCCGGCGCTTTCAACGACGCACTGGAAGACCTCATCAACCAAGGACAAATCACCTACACAGACATCACTAAACAAAGGTTCGTCAAATGTGCATAATATGGCCGACCACACGTGTGTGCAGAAGACGGATGTGTGTGTGAAGACGGATGGATAGATAGGACCTTGTTTAGGTCAAACAAGGACAACTTTGTTTAGGTCACAAGGACAACTTAGTTAGGACAATGAAGGAGCGTACGGGTGGCTGGGTTGGGGCGGGAGAGTGGCTATTAGCGCGGGGTGAAAAAAAATGGCTTCAATGGAGAGGTACCAGAGGGAGTATAATCACCGCGAGGCAGAGCGGTATGAGCGCGAGCGTGAGGCGCGGCGGTTGCGGTTCGCGAAGCCGTTGTTCGACTTTGCACCCGCGGCGGTGAAGCAAGAAATTGCGGCAGAGAAGCTAGCTCGGGAGCGTAAGTCGCAACAGCGCGCCAATCGCGTGCGAGAATTTCTTGAGAACAGCGAAGTCGTGGTCGTCCCAGGCCCTGGCCAGACAGAGGAGGAAGAGGGTATCTTAGCCGATCGAGGGACCGACCCGCCGCGAGTAGCACTTCCCCCTGTCGCACCCGATGGCTCCCTAGACCTCTACGAAGCCATGTACGTCACCAAGGGCGCACGCCTCACGCCCGAAGACTACGCCCCCTCTACGCCAGTCAATGAGTCAGGCCGACAGGCCCTCAACGCCATCTCCGTACGCCGTAGACCCCGCCCGGCCCGGGTCTTTCGACCCCCTCCTTGGTCGTACTCCCCCCCCCCTCCTTCCCGGTCCGCTCCC
>NW_011645789.1:13056-14026 GCF_000223845.1 Gregarina niphandrodes | reverse complement strand
TTCCCGGTCCGCTCCCCCCTCCCCCCTCCCCCCCCTCCTTGGTGGTATTGGTTTGCAGAATGTAATAAAGGACGCGCGGAGTCGGCGCGCGTTGGAGAGTCGGGCGGAGCCGGAGGGTAGTTTCCTGGCAGTACCGGCACGTAGCGCACGGGTGCGCGAGCCTGGTCCGGTTCGGTCGGTACCGTCTAGTACTTCGTTGGAGAGCGTGCCTTGGAGTGGATTCCTATTTCGGAAACATGTGTGTGCAACGGCTGGCCGTTGGCGACGGAAGGAATGGACGGCGGGGGACATGGCAGACTGCGATCGTGCGGAGTTGTACGTGTCATTTGCGGCGTTGGGTTGTGCGGAGCAGCTGCATGAGGAGATCCTTGCGTTCATTGCTTGGGCAGATTTGACGCGTGGGGAGGTTGAGGATAGAAAGAAAATCCTGGCCAATATCTCTGTGGTATCCCAGACCCTTTGGCCTGACTGCCAATTGGCACCCTTTGGTAGCTTCTTCAACGGCCTCTCACTACCCCTTGCAGACGTCGACATCTGCATTCTTAACGTCCCCACCCACCAGAACAATCTACGCAATGACATACACGACCTCGCACGCCTTCTCAAAAGCTGTCCC
This sequence comes from Gregarina niphandrodes, assembly GCF_000223845.1. NCBI lineage: Eukaryota > Apicomplexa > Conoidasida > Eugregarinorida > Gregarinidae > Gregarina > Gregarina niphandrodes. The sequence continues at coordinate 13,410 of NW_011645789.1, read as the reverse complement.
TTCACCACTGAGGTCAACGCCGTTACCAAGGCCCGCGTACCCATCGTCAAGTTCACTGACAAAAGCTCCGACGTACAAGTCGACCTCACCATCAACCAAGACTCCGCCATGAAAACCAGTGGCTACATACACGAACGGGTAACCACCTGTCCACACCACAGTTACCCCCTCGACAGTTACCCCATCCACAGTTACCCCCTCGACAGTTACCCCCTCGACAGTTACCCCCTCGACAGTTACCCCCTCGACAGTTACCCCCTCGACAGTTACCCCCTCGACAGTTACCCCCTCGACAGTTACCCCATCCACAGTTACCCCCTCGACAGTTACCCCATCCACAGTTACCCCCTCCAC
>NW_011645789.1:3474-13036 GCF_000223845.1 Gregarina niphandrodes | reverse complement strand
CGCCGTTACCAAGGCCCGNGTACCCATCGTCAAGTTCACTGACAAAAGCTCCGACGTACAAGTCGACCTCACCATCAACCAAGACTCCGCCATGAAAACCAGTGGCTACATACACGAACGGGTAACCACCTGTCCACACCACAGTTACCCCCTCGACAGTTACCCCACTCCACAGTTATCGACAGTTACCCCATCCACAGTTACCCCTCGACAGTTACCCCTCGACAGTTACCCTCGACAGTTACCCTCGACAGTTACCCCCTCGACAGTTACCCCATCCACAGTTACCCCCTCGACAGTTACCCCATCCACAGTTACCCCCTCCACAGTTACCCCCTCCACAGTTACCCACACCACAGTTACCCCCTAGTGATTGTTATTGTAGATAAGGGAATGGAGACACCTTCGGCCCCTTATTCTAATTCTTAAATTGTTACTACGCGAACACGATCTCAACGAGACGTACAAAGGCGGAGTCGGGTCGTACATGTTGTTCAATATGGTCACCCATCACCTGCAGCAGGAGGCGAAGTCGCGAGCGTCCAAACAGCGCAAGTCTGCCAACAGAAGGACGCAGAGGACGCAAGATTGCGACGAAGGTATAACCCGAACACCACCCTTGTCCACCCCCCTTTTTCCTTTAGTTTACGACTCGCTTGCGGACTACCTGGAGGAGGATACCTTGGGGAACTTACTCGTGTCCTTCTTGAGGAGATACACCAACTTCGACTATGTCTTTGACGGCATCGACATTCGCGGCAACGGCCAAATTATTCGCAAGTCCGAGTATTGCGATGAGCCCAATGACCGGCTGTACGTGGTTTCACCTCTGGAGCCGCACCTGGACGTGGGGAAGTCGACTTATAAGATGACGGAAGTCATTGAGGTATTCGAGAAAACATATCTGGTAGGCACGCGCGCACGTACGTATCCGCACACATAGGCATAGTGTGTGCACACATAGGCATAGTGTGTGCACACATAGGCATAGTGTGTGCACACACAGACCTAGTGTCTGTCCTTTGTGTGTATACAACATTCACATACATTCTGAAATAGTGTTCTACATGAATAATGTCCCACACAACTAACCCGTTTCGGTAGAAACTCAAAAAGGCAATGAGTGGAGGTAATTCTGGGTCGATACTGTGCGCAGTGATCGATCCGCGGAGTCCCTTGTTCGAACTTCGATCCGTTAGTGAGAGGCAGCATCCGGACCGACATGACTTCTCTGTCTACAAACCACCTCCGTTCCCCAGCGTCCAGACGGATCTCATTGAGTCCGCATACTACAGACTCGAGCCATATCTCCAAAGGGCCCAATATGCGAGACGACGATACGGAGGACATGGATCCGATTATAGAGCCCAAAGGAGACAGGGGCCTTATGACCGTCCATTATGAATTGTGGTTCATAATGATAATGTCCTGAACAACAAATGGACCTGGACTGCAGGAGGGACGGTCGTCTAAAAATTAATCTGGACGAGAGAGAGAGTGCAATAAGAGAGTGCAATAAGAGAGTGCAATAAGAGAGTGCAATGAGATCGTCAAGATACTGTCGGAATATGCTCTTGAGACGGAGTGATACATGCCGTTGTCTTTGACGACTATAGTTGGTATGAAAGCACCTCTCTCTGCGGAATCGGTAGAGCTGGCCAAAAAGAATGGCTCGTGCCTCTTCAGCGGGGTAACTACCTACCAACCTGGATGAGTTGACACTATGGAGCTACTGTACTTCATCAAATGGACCGAACCTATCAACAGCTGGAGGTGGCCCTCGTCGGCTGATATAAACTGTCTCATGGCTTACAGCCTCTTCTCTCATGGCTTACAGCCTCTTCTCTCATGGCGTACAGCCTGTTGCCTCTCATGGCTTAAAACCTTCCACCTCTCATGGCTTAAAACCTTCCACAGTAACAGCTCGTTCTCCCGTCTCGGACAACCAATGACGTGACGGTTGTCCTAGTGCTGCATCGTTATTAATGTCATTGCACTGCACCGTCTCCTTTCCTCTCTTTTCCTCACCTTGCTTCTCTTCTACCTTCAATCAATCGAAGTTCCACAACCCACCGTATCGACGGTAGGTTACTCAATTGTGGATGTTGAGATGCTTGATGCCCAGAAATGGCAGCAACGTTCCAGCCGCAATGACCTGGTATTTGGGGGTGTCAGTTACTAGGGGCGAGCAAAGTTGTTTCTGAAGTCGGTCGACCATGCCGGGTACTTCGCTACCGGCTCCAATGACCACAATGCGTTGTGCAAGCAGCAGTCGCATGGACACGTTGATGAGTGCAAGAGCCCGGACGACCATGCCGGGCAGGGTGGGGGTCCCTCGACCTTCTCGCTGGAACGTATTGTTGAACAGCACTTCGTAGTCCAGATTACCCGGCCACCGCGTCGGATCGTAACTCACTTCGTCTACTGGTTCCTCCGTCTCGAAGGACCACAGCCTCTCCTCTCCACTTTCACCCATGCTGCCAGCCATGCTGCCAGCCATGCTGCCAGCCATGCTGCCAGCCATGCTTCCAGGCATACTACTAGACACGCTAACGTCTGAACGGTCCGAAGCAGCCGGCGGCTGCAAAGCGAGCTTCGGAGTCCCTTGAGCCTCGCTTGAACGCCGACTGAGCGACGTCACCTTTGAACTGGAGGCGGACACACATGAGGCAGATGGACTAGTCGGTGACGGACTAGGTGGAGATGGAGATGTAAGTCTGAGAACTGGCGTCGGACCTGACGTCTTCTCGCCCGGTAGTGCTCCCCCTTGCTTCCTTTCCCCCGTCTCAGCCGTTGCTCCCCCGGTCTTGGACTTTTTTTCGGTTGTGGAGTCCTTCCCTGTCTCTCCGATTTTGGGCTCCGTCCCGGTCTTGGATTCCCGCCGGGTCTTGGACGGGTCCGTGCCAGTTTGTGATTCCTTTCCGGTTTTCGGGTCTTTGTGGGTCTTGGAGTCGTCACGCGTCTTCCCAGTGCTGGACTCCCTTTCGATCTTTGAGTCCCTCCGGGCGGCAACCTTGCTGCTGCTTCGGGTGTTCCTGGGCAGGTCCGCCTTATGCTTGTCCGGTTTCGCAGCGCTCCATTTGCGGCGGCACCCGGTTTCGGCAAGAGAGTCCCGATCGCGGTGGCGCGATGGAAGGACCCGGTCTTGATTGAGTTGCAGCGAAGAAAGCAAGACCTCGCCGTTCCACACCACCACTACGGCCGTGTAGTCTCTACCAATGCAGACGACCAAGCCACTGTCTAATCCCACTGCGGCTAGACTGCATACAGACGCAGGTACCCATGTGATGGGGTGCACTCCCAAGAGACGCCGAAGCATCTCGTCCACGACTTCACTACAAGAACTTTTGCTCATGGGCGGCTAGGGTAGGCAGCTACGGCCAAAGATTTACGGCCAAAGACATACGGCCAAAGATTTACGGCAAAGGTTTACGGTGGATGGCCTTACACATATTGGGGCATTAAGAGGTCCTCGTATGCTACAAACACACTATTGCGATTAAATGACATCTGATGAAATTTTTCACACGCTGCTCTTACCGAAGGAAACAAGGCCTTCTCGATCCGGTCCTGGCGAACGTCATAGTCGTATCTCCGAGGCCAAACGGCTTCGTCCCATGGACGCTGTTGAGTATGACCAAACTCAGTATGTACAATCTCACTATGTCCAAGTTCAGTATGTCCAAGTTCAGTATGTCCAAGTTCAGTAGCTCCCTCAACTCTAACGCTCTCCGATAAATTTTGCATCTGCTTTATGTTTGTAGGAGAATTTGCAGGTTGTGATAAGGAGATCGGTAATTCTAACTCCGGTTTCGGTTTCGAAGTCCTTGCAAATTCCCCGTGGTCTCCAACAGGCAGGAGCCCTCCGAGCTTCTTGTATTTGCGCGTAAGGTACGACTCCCTGGACGCAACAAGATCAGGGGCTGCTGAAGGTTGCTGCTTCTTCCGAAACAACCGTTGCATCAGACCGTTCCGACCCGACCAGGATGCTCTGGGTTTAGAAGCCGACGACTTCTTCGGCGGTGGAGGTGCTTTCTTAACAACACCTTTGCTAGGTGGTGGACGACCCTTCCCCTTGGTAGGCTGCTCCCCTTTGGTAGGCTGCTCCCCTTTGGTAGGCTGCTCCCCTTTGGTAGGCTGCTCCCCTTTGACACCACCAGACTCCTCTTTCCCTGGACCAGGTGCCCCTCCGACCGCCTTTTCCTGGTCCGTAGTTTCTTTGGTGGATACGGTACCCTTTAAATTACCAGCCACGCTACCAGCGATAGATTTAGTAGCGAGGTTGCTCGTGGACTTAGTGGTGCTATTAATAGTTGCTTTATCAGTCGACTTAGAAGTGAACTTGTTAGACGACGACCCATTAGTCGATTGATGAGTGGCGTTGTTGTCATCAACTGATAGAGTATCGGAGTCCGTTTTTTTGAGGTCAACAAGCTCTTCTTCGCTGTTCTCCGGTTTCGACCGGGCTGCCTCTTTCGCCCGCAGTTCTCGCTGGAAACGGTCGAAGGAGGAAACAGGTTGCCCATCGGCTTTTTTGGTTCCCTTCTCAGTGGCATCACTTGGTGCGTCGGAAGATCTTTCCTTCTTGATAGGTGGCGGTTTCCGACGGCTACGGAGACTTTTAAAGTCGAGCTCAGTCGTCACAAGCGGGCGAGACTGCTCGCAGAGCCCCATCCAAAGAAAGTCGTAGCCCACGACTACAGCCGTGCAATGGTCCGAGTGCTGTTTGGTGTTTCTTGCTGCCCATATATGATCGTCGACGCGTTGACGACATCTTCGGTACCACTCCAAAGTCCCGAACGTCAGGTCTTCATCTTTTGCCACAGGACCAGACTCACCACCACTGCTGTGACCAGACTTGAGGTCATCGACGCCCACCTGCTGCTGCTTAACACCCGATTTCCGCCCCTCGGACGACTTGTCAGCCACAGACGTCCTTCGCTGCGAGCTTCTGGTCCCCACATCCGGACTAAATGCAACCCGTCTTCCCTCCGTAGATCTGTTTTTCCCATCGGTCGGTTTGCTGTCCTTTCCCTTCTCGGGCTTGCTGCCTTCCCCTTCCCCAGACTTTACCACTTTCCCTTCCCCTGACTTCACCGCTTTCCCTTCCCCTGACTTCACCGCTTTCCCTTCCCCTGACTTCACCGCTTTCCCTTCCCCTGACTTCACCGCTTTCTCACCCACCCTTTTAGCCGCCTCCTTGCCGTCCAGCTTACCAGTTTTTTCGAACTTACCCGCTCTGTCAAGCTTACTGGCTTGACGGCCGAACTTATTACTGGCTCCCGCAAGTCCTTTGTCCAGTCGTGATACCTTAGTCGACGGCCGCGAATCCGACGGTCTCGCGTTCGACGGGCGCGAGTCCAGTCTACTTGGCTTGGACGATTCGTCGCCCGAGGGCTTGCCCACGAAGCTCAGACGACGGGTACGCTCCGCCACCGACATGGCCGGACCTGGCGCTTTATCGGTAGAACTGCTGGAACGGGTAGGGGTTTTGCTTTTGCCCTGTGTAGGCCCCGACTCTTTCACTGCTTGCCGCCCTTGCACACTGGGCCTTTGATTTCCTTTCTTTTGGACGTCAGTTCCATGCTCGTTGTTTCCCTTCAAGACGTCACCATTCTCACTTTTTTTCTCAGACCCTGACTGTCGAGTCTTAGACCAAGGTTCCTTATCTGACCTCTTGTCATCCGGCCGGCCGGCTTTTTCAGACAAGGATGTTTTGCGCTCCCCTGTCTGATCCAGACCACCACGCAATGACCCGTCTAAAGTGGGCCGTGATTTTCGGCTGTTATCTTCGCCTCCAATCATAAAATATTATCAATGGAAACCTTGACGCAACTGGAGTCGCATATCAATGAGATACCCATCATCCAAAAAGTATTACCCTCACCCTCCTCCACCCTCTTCCACCCTCCTCCAGTCCCGGTCGTGTCATGCTTTTATTAGATAGCGTCGACTCTGTCCGTGCGACCAGCAATGGTTCCTCTAACGGGAGTAGTTCTCCTTTTGCTTCTTCTGGGGCAGTTTGAAGAGATAATCCTGTAAGATTCAGCACGAGAGGAAATGCGGAGATGAACTGGCCTATACGGAGAATATCTCCGTGTCGTGATATCTACGCCTTTTATGTTGTAGAACAATGGCTGGATTCTTTTATCCTGCATGGCAATCCTTTAAGGCGATCGAAACAGGTTCTCATCAATCCAGCAGGCAATGGTTGGCTTACTGGGTTGTGTATGCGTCGTTCGCTGTGGTCGAATTGTTCTCGGACATATTGCTGTTCTGGATTCCTTTCTATTACGTTCTGAAGCTGGCCTTCCTTTTGTGGCTGTCTCTGCCCCAATTTCACGGCGCCACAATCGTTTACGACAACATTCTGCAGCCCTTCCTTACTACCTATCAAGGCAAGATCGACGGGTACGAACGCACACAACTTGACGCACACCTCGCCGCACACCCACCCGTGTCATGCACCCGTGTCATGAACCCGTGTCATGAACCCTTGTCATGAACACACACACCCGTTTCATGAACACACACATCCGTGCCACTGTAATGGGAGGTAGATGTGGTCTTGGTCAGTATATTAAATAGCCTGGTGCAAAGGCGCTCGCTCTAAATCGTTTTTGACTTTTGCGAATTTTTCGATGACATCATCAGACACCGACCCCACCGCAGTGACACTGACGCAGGCCCCCACTGCCGCTCCATCTTCTGAGACGGTCGCGGTGACCAAGTCCAAGTCGAAGAAGAAGCGACAGCAGCAGCAGCGAACTACCCAGCAACTGCAGACAGTGATTACCCAGCTAAGGCAGCTGTGCAACCAAGCCAACCACGCCAGTTACATTGATCAAGCAAACAAGATCGTTAACGATCACGGTCTCAAGATAGAACCAGAACGTACGGCCGGGGGAGTCACACACCTGCGCAGTGGAATCACACCACCTGTGCGAGGGAGCGACACGCATCTGCGAGGGAACCACAAATGTGTGCGAGGGAGCCACGCATGTGTGCGGTAGTCATTGGTCATCCTTTTAGGCCGCATTGAAAACGGGTTGCGGATTCCCCCGTCTGTGTGGAGGCCACAGACCGTCGTTCAAAATATAGGTGCAGGAGCCGCACGTCCGCGAGGACTACCTCCCCCTCCGAAGGAAATTCGGCTAACGGCGGCAGAGCGAGCGACTTTGTCCAAAGACCAGGAGCAGAAGGAGATCCGGTCCAAGCTTCGTTGTGCGGTGACTGTGAAGGAGTTTGAAATGCTGCTAGTCCAGGCGCAAAAAGCAGGGATGGACCACGAAGTAGAGCTTACGAGAAAGAAGCTCAGCCAGCTGAAGAAGCAGCAGCCACAGAGACCACATGCTGCGGAGCCGCAGACTGTAGAGTCGCAGACTGTAGAGTCGCAGACTGTAGAGTCGCAGACTGTAGAGTCGCAGACTGTAGAGTCGCAGACTGTAGAGTCGCAGACTGTAGAGTCGCAGACTGTAGAGTCGCAGACTGCAGAGTCGCAGACTGCTGAGCAGTTATCTGAAGCCGGGCAGCCCCAGACGAAGGTGGCTGAGGAGTCTCAGCCGACGGCCTCTGAGCCGAAGTCGGGGATCGCGGCGGAGGAAGCTGAGGCCGATACTGCAGGGGAGCCGGAGAGTGCCACAGTTGAGGTGTCTGAGGGTGCTGCTAAAAATCCCGCCGATGTTAAGCCTGAGGGTCCCGAAGAGTAAGTAGGAGTTTTTGGTTACATTATTAACAGCCTGTTCGTGGCGTTACTTTCGCTAGCTAACTATTTGTTCGGAAAAGGTGCTGCTACGATGGGCAGTATCATTGCTTGCACGGACAGCTTGGTTACTTGTGACACTCGCGTGTGCATCAGGGAAGTTCAGGTAGGCGATCTCGACCGTGATATCATCCACGACGTCGCCCTCAGTGTCGATCCACCGATTCCAGGCTTCACGCGCCAATACCTCCGCGCTATGCTGCACCTGCTTCGGGCCCAAGTCAGATACCATCGCCACCGCCTCCGCCGTCGAAATAAACTCCCACACGCCGTCACTACACACAATCAACAACGGTCCGCACTCCTCCAGGTTCTTCAGCGGCTCCGTGTGTCCCTCTGTCTCTCCACTTTGTTTCTCTCCACTTTGTTTCTCTCCACTTTGTTTCTCTCCACTTTGTTTCTCTTCGTCTTCTTGTTTCTCTCCACTTTGTTTCTCTCCACTTTGTTTCTCTCCGTCGTCTTTTTTCTGTGCACCTTCCTGCCCGCCGCCGCCTCCCTGTCCGGGGCCATCTCCTTGTTGGAGGCGACCTCCATCTGCGCCGGGCGGGGGCTGCTCGGCTTCAGGTTTGTTCGCGGCGGCTTGCTCCCCCGCCCCGGAGCTTGAGCCAGATGCTGAGCCTAGGGCGGAGCCGGAACTCGAGCCGGGGTGTGGAATCTTGTAAGTGTTGATCTGAGGTTCAGCAATGACGCCGGCCTGGACAGCCACAAGGTCGCCGAAGGCCCTGGACATTGCCAAGCCGGGGACCTGGCGGCCTTTAAGGAAGACGCGATGTGGGATATCTCCGACGAGTTTCTTCACCTGTCCACCAGCGGCAGTAATTCTTCTAAACTCGGCCTCAAGCGTCGGTTTGTGGTCCTCAGTCAGATCAAGTGCGCGACGTCTACCGGTCTGAGGATCTACTTGGCCCAATACCGCTCGGGAATCGCCTACATGTGCCGTCACCAACAGCTCCTTGTCACGGTCATGAATCACCAATGTACCAGTACAACCCGACAAATTCGCGTCAAATGTCCCACGGTCTGAGGCTTCCACTATCTCTGTTTGCATCACTGCAAAACTTTCACGCATCGCATTCTCATAATCAGATCCAAACCCGGCATGATGCCATACGTGCACGCCCAATCGCTGCTGTACAAAATGACTAATGTCGTCGCCAAACGGACCGTGCCCATCGAACACACCGAACATTCTCACACCTCCCAGAATGTACACGAAGAAGTCGTCCTGATTCGGAGACTCTGGTTTCAATCCCTTGCGACATACATGACCAATGCCTGCAACGGAAGTAATAATGTGGCAGTTCGCACACATGTTCGCACACGTGTTCGAACGGAGGAGGGGGAGGGAGAGGGAGGTGTTACCGAAGGACTCCAGGTCCTCGTCGAGGTTGCCCTGAAGGAGTTCCAGTTTCTGTTCAAAGTTCCCTTGGGCGCGAGGTGCTGTGGAACCGCAGACGCTGAGTCGGAGTTGGCGTTTGTCTTTATTGGACAGTTTGAGTACGGCTCCTCGTTCAGCTTCCGGTTCGCTGTCATTGCTGTGTTCATCTGTGTTGGGTCGAGGTACATGTGCGAGCGAGAGTCGTTTCCGTGACTTTTGCTCAAGCACATCATCCGTCTTCTCAGGGGTCCAACGTGCTGGTGCATCTTGAGCCACCGGCGCGGCAGCAGCAGAGGCAGATTGGGAATTGGGTTTAGTGCAAACGGTGCCCATAGCGGACGCGTGGGATATGGTAGTCTGCACAGTCGTTCGTCGGCGCTTGCTCGCCAGTTTGTCACTGATAACGCGCTTAATTTTCATTT
>NW_011645789.1:0-3454 GCF_000223845.1 Gregarina niphandrodes | reverse complement strand
GGCAGTTCGCACACATGTTCGCACACGTGTTCGAACGGAGGAGGGGGAGGGAGAGGGAGGTGTTACCGAAGGACTCCAGGTCCTCGTCGAGGTTGCCCTGAAGGAGTTCCAGTTTCTGTTCAAAGTTCCCTTGGGCGCGAGGTGCTGTGGAACCGCAGACGCTGAGTCGGAGTTGGCGTTTGTCTTTATTGGACAGTTTGAGTACGGCTCCTCGTTCAGCTTCCGGTTCGCTGTCATTGCTGTGTTCATCTGTGTTGGGTCGAGGTACATGTGCGAGCGAGAGTCGTTTCCGTGACTTTTGCTCAAGCACATCATCCGTCTTCTCAGGGGTCCAACGTGCTGGTGCATCTTGAGCCACCGGCGCGGCAGCAGCAGAGGCAGATTGGGAATTGGGTTTAGTGCAAACGGTGCCCATAGCGGACGCGTGGGATATGGTAGTCTGCACAGTCGTTCGTCGGCGCTTGCTCGCCAGTTTGTCACTGATAACGCGCTTAATTTTCATTTCAGAAATTAATGAGTCTAGTGGCAGTCTTTGGCGTCCAATGGGGCGATGAAGGCAAGGGTAAACTTGTAGACGTCCTCACCCAAAACTCCAAAGCATGCGCTCGCTACAACGGTAACCGAACACCCAGGGAGGGAGCGGGGGGGGGGGAGCGGCATCACGTGAGAGGAGGCGGGGAGATCCACGTGGGCTAGTTTCCATGTTGAGAGGAGGCGGGGAGAAACTTGATCATTGTAGGTGGCGCGAATGCGGGTCACACGATCGTGTATGGTGACCAAAAGGTGGGGCTACGTTTGTTACCTTGTGGAATCATGCACAAGGGGTGCAAGAATGTGATCGGGAATGGTGTGGTGGTGAGTTTATCGGTGTTGGCTGAAGAGCTGGATGCAGTAGCGGCATTGGTTGGTGAGAGCATCGACGATCGGGTGGTGTTGTCTTCACGAGCACATCTGACTTGCCAAATGCATTTATTGGCGGATGGTTTGACCGAGGCGCGAACAGAAGGTACTAAAGATAACATCGGAACTACACGTCGGGGAGTTGGTCCTTCCTACGCTGCAAAGGCTTTGCGTATTTCTCTTCGAGCCTGTGACTTGCTCAAGTCCTGGACAGAATTCGAAGCGCTCTATTGGAAAGAGGTCGAGTTCTTTAAGCAAGCTTATGGCTTAACAGACCTCAGGCCTTTATACTTGGAATTGGAGCACCTGAAGCAACTCCGGGTCCGATTTGCACCACTGGTTCAAGACATAGTAGTTACCATGGACGAGATTTTGGCTCAGCCCTTACGTCCCGTTGTGCCTAGCGGGACAGTGGAGTTGGATATGGGACGTACGTTGCTAAGTCGCCCTTGGCATGTAGTGGTGGAAGGCGCGAATGCGACAATGCTGGATATTGATGTTGGTACGTATCCGTTCTGCACCAGTTCTACAGTGCTACCGTCGGGTATGGGTGCCGGGTTGTCGTTGGACCCGCGTCGACTGACGCATGTCGTTGGCGTCGTTAAGGCATACACGACCCGTGTGGGTTCTGGGCCTTTTCCGACCGAGCTTACAGATGATGTCGGCGATTTCTTGCAACAACAAGGCAAAGAATTCGGCGTCGTTACAGGACGACGCAGACGCTGTGGGTGGTTGGACCTGGCTTTGGTCAAGTACTCCTGTTTTATCAGCGCACCGGACTCCATCATGCTCACCAAACTGGACGTCTTGAGTCAGCTAACGGACATCAAAATCGCCATCAACTACATAAGACCCGACGGCTCCAAATGCCACCCAAAATACTTCCCAGCAGACCTTGATGAACTCGCCTCTCTATCATGCGAATACCTCACTCTGCCCGGCTGGAAACAAGATATAACTCACTTACCATCCTACCAAGACCTGCCACCCAACGCCAAAGCCTATGTTGAAACCATCGAACGAATACTACAGATACCAGTACTCTTCATCGGCATCGGTCCTGGAAGCGACGACATTCTAACTAGGTCGTCCTCACTCTGAAAAAACGAACAACCTCTTTTTCTGCGAATCACTACATGCGAATCACTACATGCGAATCATTTATTGTGGGGAAAGGGCGCTTCCTTAGTCGTACTACCTGACCGCTCGGCCACAAAACGGTGAACAGCCACTTCGTGATGTTTTCCGAACATTTTTCTGACATATCAACACGCCCCCTCGGCTTCTCAGGTGAAGGGTTGTATCATTCCCAAGAACTCATCCCAGTTGGCTTCTGTCTTCATGCCAACGTCGTTCGTCTCCCGCCTGTTCTCGGCCTGCTCCTCCAGCTCGCGCTGCCCTGAGACGTACTCTTGGGTTGCCCACCGCAGTAGTGGATCCGTGCTCAGCTTGAACCTCCTCACTTGGTCTTTGTGAGCCGTGACCGTCCACCCCGGCACGTCGCATCTTTCTGCCACTACCTGCGTTTTCCTCAACTCTGTTACCCTCATTGGTAGCGACCACGCGGTGTGCGTCCAAGTTGGTGTCTTCGGTCCTCCCCTGGCGTCTGCCTGTAACCCTGGCTCCATCGAGACTACTATTTCTACTACCCGCACATCATCCGCGCCCGACTCCTCGAGCGGCGTATCTGTGAGCATGGCCCTTTGCAATGTCTCGCGCATCTGTGCCGCCAGGCTCTGTTTCCTCTGCTCCTCTGTCATTGTGCCGGTTACCTCTTGCAACCGCGCGAAGTACGGTGGTCTCCCGAATAAGGCCTCGTACGGCGTCACACCTGTGCTGATGTGCGGTGTCGTATTAAGCGTGCGACGGACCGCCGCCACCATCCTACCCAGGTCGCGGTGTCCTTCTTAGTGCTCTGAACCCGCTTCTGAGCGCCTTGTGGGAGGCTTCGTCGACGCCGTTCCCTTGCGGCCTATACGTTGCCGTCGTCAGATGGACTCAGCCTACGTGACCCAGGCTTACTGTGTCCATCGCGCCCGGATTCTCCAGACTCCCCTTTCGGCACGTTGTGCGTCAGCCGAGCTCTCGTTCGAGTCCGGGCACATATCAGGTGCCCACGGGTGCCATAGTGGAAGTTCAGTACCACTTTCGCTCTCAGTCGCTCCGGGACGTACACCTTGCCAGTCATGGCCTGCCGCCACCACTTGCCATCCTTCTTCATTCCAGGCACTCCTTGCGGCTCCAGCTGCCGGTACTCTCTCATAAAGTCCCCTTCCGACACCTGGTGTCTCCCCAGCAGCTGGCCCACGTGGCCTATCACTCTACGGCCCAAAGCCATTGCCTCGATCTCTGCGTCGCACTCTTCATCTTCCGCTGCGTACAGCGACAACCAGTCCGCCATGTTATTCTTCTCCCGACAGGAACTCTAAGGTGAAGTTGAACCTGCTGAGCGCCAGCGCCCAGCGGAACACCTTCCCTTTGTCTACTCCCACAAGGTAGAGTAGGTCGGCGTGATCTGTGCGTACGGTGCAGTGATGGAGCGCTACGTAGTCGC
>NW_011645788.1:185619-214014 GCF_000223845.1 Gregarina niphandrodes | reverse complement strand
AGTTGGTGCACCTCGCCTCTGCACTCGGTCCAGGCGTACTGCGCCCAATCGGCGAGATCGCCTAAAGCCCGGACCTCGCGTTTGCTGCGCGTCCGGAGAACGTCGCGGGCAAAGGCGCTCAGGCCGGGTTCGCGGTGTCCTTCGACGCGGACTGTCGTCGCCGTGAGTCCGCCTATCAGAGTCGTTACTGTGCCCTTGGCCATCTCGACCTCGCCCACGTTGCAGCCAGCGAGCGAAGAGACGGCAAGGGCACCCCAGACCCCGACCGCTTCGGCAAGGAGATGCTGCCGAAGAACCCGGCCTAACCGGGCGTCCGCTCGGTCACGAAGCCCCAACCCAGTGGCGATGTCCACCCGCCCGTCCGCCACAGAGGTCCGGAGGCGCTTCCTCTGCGACTCCACTGCTGCGTGAGCCGCTTCCATCTCGCTTGGCGCGCTCCGAATGAGAAGTGGGATCTCGGGCGGCGAAGACGAAGCCTTCGGCTTCCGAGGGGGGTCTTGACTCCACGCTTTCGGCGACATCTCAATCTGTGATGCAAAGAGCGAAAGGACAATATTTGTTTTTTTAAAACCCCGCGCTCGGGGGAAAAAACTGCGGCGTCTTATGCGGAGCTCCCCCAAAAAGGGTGGCCGTGATCTCAGATCTGTGGACTCGAGATAAGTCTTAGGGATCCAGTTATTAAGATGATTTAGGAAATCCTTTTCTGGTCTGTAATTAGATCGTAAGAATGTGCACTGTCGAATCCTTTTCTGCATCATGAGACGGATGACTTCACGATCTGAGTGTCGGAAGTCAGGATTTGCAGATCTGGTGATCCACGCATGAGTAGACGACGCTCCTTTGCTGGGCACATTGGGGGTTCCGTCCCAGAAATCGAATCCATAGCCATAGAGCACACACGTGTGCCTGTCGTGTCGACCACGCACTCGCGCACTCCCTAAAATTTTTACAAAAAGCATGAGAGTGTATGAAGTGACGATCTATTCAAATGACTACGGTATTGTAAAGGGCCTGCAGAAGTGTGTACCGAAAACCAAGGATGGGGTGACCACGGTGGAGGTTGAGCTGCCAAGCACAGTTTGTGACTTGAAGAATGTGAAGACAGTGGAAGGTGAGGGCTACGTCGTAAAGAACACGGCGCTGGTAACTAAGTTTGTTACTGAGCAAGCAGCCGTTGAGCGCTTGTCGTCAGAAGCACAAGCGTTGTACCACAAGATCAAAGGCGTTATCAAGGAGATGACCTTGGTGGAGATAAAGAGGAACGAGTTCCAGAAGAAGAAAGAGGTTCTTCAGCAACTCTGCACCAGTGTCACTGACCCCAGAACTCTTGCTCAGTGCTTACTATCTGCCCCCCCCTTTGGACTACAGTGCCGGCCATACGACGGCAAGCGGGAACAAGGAGTCGACCAGGACAAGCCTGAAGAACGGCAAGGCGTTGAAGAACGGCAAGGCGTTGAAGAACGGCAAGGCGTTGAAGAACGGCAAGGGGGCGATGTATACAGTGGCAGTTGGCGTGGCAGAGGTCCTGCTGGGGGGCAGATTGTCTCTTCGATCGCGGATACTCACTTGGACGCGTTCAACAGGATGTCGGTGTTGGACCTGCAACTAGTGGAACTCAACATAAACTCCGAGAGGCTGAAAGCCCAGGCTCTGGCGCTGAACCAGGATTTCGCGGATCTTACGGGAGACGTGACCATCCCGACCGTGGCGAAAAGACTGGAGCGCAACGGGGAAGGGCGTCAAGATGTTCTCAAATGTTTCACAAAGTTTGAAAAAGCGTCTGCAAAAGAGATGAAGACGGCCGTCCTCGTCGTGGGGAAGGAGTCGTCCGGGAAGGAGTCGTCCGGGAAGGAGTCGTCCGGGAAGGAGTCGTCCGGGAAGGAGTCGTCCGAGAAGGAGTCGTCCGGGACGGAGTCGTCCGGGACGGTGGAGGTGGATTTGGAATTGGGTGTTGTGGGGGTTTCGTGGAAGCCTTTGTATGACTTCAGGTTCGACAGTGGGAGTACGAATGAGTGTTCTGTTGGTTACATTGCCAACGTCTTCCAGCAGAGTCAGATGGAGTTTGGTTCGGACACGATCATTTACCTGAGTACGACGGATAGCTTTAAGCGTCGGGAACCGGTTCTGGGTGGGAAGCGTTACGTGGACCTTCGGGTGGAGCAGCCGCCAGCAATGATGGCTCGGTCGAACCGCATGATGACAAGTCGGGTGATGAAGAAGAAGCGCGCGGATACCGTGGAAAGAGCGGAGGAGGAGTGTTGCGATGAGGTCACCGCAGACGCCGGCGCTACCGAGGAGAGAGAGGGTTTCGCTGATCGGCGACTGCGACTAAAGGCGGGCACTGTGCTGCGGCACAGCCCCGTGCCGCAGAGGGTGTATGTGGCGGAGATCCGTCTGCCGTGTGCGCTGTACCACCACGTAGTTCCCCGTAGCAAGCTGTGCGCGTACCGAGCGGGCTATATTCGGAATGAATCTGACTGGAGCTTACTCCCCAGCACCGCCAGCAGTGTGTACCTGGACAACCGTCTGTGCTGCGTGAGTCGCATCCACCGGCTCTGTGCGCCCGGTGATGAGCTCTGTCTCTACTTTGGCGTCGACCCATCAGTCTCGCTGTCCGTGCTGCATTCCCAAGACGCCGTGGTCGGTTCCACCGGAAGCTTCTTCACTGGCACGGGTCAGAAACAGAGTTCTCACTTTCGCTATCGAGTCTCCAACGACCATTCTGACCGTCCCGTTAAAGTGGTCTTCTCGCACGCACTACCTACAAGCAAAAATCAACAAGTTAAAGTCGTCGTAAAAGACACGCAAATCGCCAAAGACCTACAACGCCTCAAGAGCCAACCCCTTCGATCCCTCTCTTCACTTCGACCCACTCCTGACGGCACAACGACAAACACCGCACACGGCGTTATTGCCTACGACTCCGATGTGATCGCCGTTTACAAAAATCCCAATACCAGTTTCTTGTTCAACGATAAGTTTGGCTCCGTAATCGAACTTATTGACCTGCCACCGAAACAGTCCGCCGTCACCACCGGCCTCAGCTTCAAGATCGAATACCCCCTCGACAAAGAACTAGAAATTTTTAGTGCATGACCAAACTGAGCAGTATCACCATGCTCTTGGCTATCGCCGCCGCACCCACCAAGGAGGATACTTCCATCGGCGGTATCTACGCGGTCAATGAGATCAAAAGCACTGCCACCCATCCAGCACCACACCTTACCACTCGTACGTCTAACATGAGCACCCCAACACTATTTACACCCGCGACCTGTCGAGGTCACGGTCCCCTGTCCTGTACCCGGTCTCCTGTCCTGTACCCGGTCCCCTGCCCTGTATCCGGTCCCCTGTTCTGTACCCGGTCTCCTACCCTGACGTTAACTGGACTTCAACGCAGAACATGAGTCAGAACATGAGCGAGAACATGAGTCAGCTAAGAAGCCGTCTGTTTCCAAGATTGCGTGGATGACTAAGCGGGGGTCTGGCACGACGGCAGAGCGGGGGTCTGGCACGACGACAGAGCTGGGGTCTGGCACGACGACAGATCGGGGGTCTGGGAGTAGAGAACTGGACACAAGGTTACAAGTCACGGTTCCGAAGACGACGCAGAGTATTGTATACGACCATCTGCCAGGACCGACTGAAGTATACCCCACCGAGGCGGAGCAGCTGGTCCTGCTTACAACTGACACGTCGCCCGTCTCATCCGCCCCGCCCGCCTTTCCTGTGCCCGTTTCCGCCCTTACTGAAAGAACTATCATAGCATGCGGTGCTGCCGGGGCAGCCGCCCTAAGCGGAGCCATGACTTTCCTCTATGTCCGAAAGAGAAGAACACCCAGGGCCGCGCCGGAAGACCCGCTTGCCAACTACTCACTCATCGACGAAACTACGCCACAGGTTGCACACCCCAGACTTGACAACCTGTTCTAACCAGTCACGGCGTATTGTTACGGCGTACGTATCTATCCGCCACGACATATGTGTCACGAAATAGGGCCGTGGAGGGGTAGAGCATGGACATAACCGCCGTGAGCTCTGCCGGTCGTGGGGATATAGCTAACTGTATCGGAATATAGGTCGTGTATATACATTCTTATTACTGGTCATGAACAAGAGTATTCTTTGCGGCGTTCGCAACTCTCCCACACGATCATTCCCCCAACACGATCATTCCCCTAACACGAACATTCCCCCACACGGTCAGTCCCCGACGTGATTGATTGGTGTCTTTTTTGTTGAACAGGTCCCCCTGCGGTTCCGCCCCACCATCCCCCTGCGGTTCCGCCCCACCATCCCCCTGCAGTTCCGCCCCACCATCCCCCTGCAGTTCCGCCCCACCATCCCCCTGCAGTTCCGCCCCACCATCCCCTCACCATCCCCCTGCAGTTCCGCCCCACCATCCCCTCACATGCGATGAAAGAAGTTTCAACCCCGCCGCTGGTTTCCAAGGCCGTGTCAGTGAACTTGGGTTCGTTAAAGCCCGTGGTGGGAACGTTGTTGAAGAATGCAACGACGCAGTTGTCGCAGATTGCCGAACTGAACAATTTAATTGAGGAGCATGCCAACGTGCCGCTGTCTTCGCTGTCGGTATCCGACACGACCCCTTACCTGGGGGGACAGGCTTCAGACGAGGCTATGATGCACGCTGCACTGTCGGCTGCGAGCCCTCACTTCAGGCCCACGTCTCCAATGAAACTGTTTCATCAACCGGAGCAAGTCAAGCTGCAGTCACCATTGACTGAGCCAACGTTGACCAGGGACAGCGCAAGCACTGCTCTGGACCTCTCGGACCCCACAGCACTCCCGCCAGAAGACGTTAGCTTCAATCGGCGGTTTCCACCAAGCAGGCTTCCACCGAACTCGTTCCCACCAAGCAGGCTTCCTTCTCCGTACAAGACATCCCGAACATCGCCGTCAGTGAGAGCAGACGAAAACACGATGCCCGTAGAAAAGCGGGCCTTTCCGCTTACCCAACAAGTCAAGTTGCTCCAGCAAAAGAACGCTCGTCTGGCCCCGGAGCTTCGCGACCGGCGCATGTGTCCAGACTGCGGCCGCCGCGGGAGCGGGAGTCGCAGCCAAAACGGTGTCACCTACTTTTACTGCCGGAACTCCGCGTGCCTTGGCAAAGGGTCCTCAAAAGATCGGTTCATTGGGTGGGCCTTCGAAGAAAACACCAGGAGGGTTCCCGCAGCGCTCAGATAACAGACTTTCTGTCATGGGCAAGCTAGTCGTCATCGACGTGGATTTTACTCACGACCTGAGTTCTTCTGTTTATCTCTTGCTGAATATACTGCTTAAATGTCACCTCATTGAACCCGTAATTAAACCAAGCAGTAATGTCAGCACTCCCCCCACTCCGCCGATTTCCAGGCTTGTTCCAGCTTTTGTTAGTCGACAGTTCGTAGTTCAAAACGAGTCCTTGCTGACCTAACTGTTTCTCATTCGCCGGCGGCGGTGGCGGCGGCAGCATTCTTTAGTCAAAAGAAAAAGACAAGGATTCGCAACACGACAGTTTTTAGAGAGCGTTTTTACGACAATACAAACGCGCTAAAAAGTAGCACCTTTTTCTGATGGGCACAGGCGTGTTCGATGCGCGCGCGCGATCGATGCAGCCGGGCCGTGGCGGTGATCTATCGCCACATAGAGTCGAATTAACTGCGGGGAGAATGCCGGGCTAATAATAAATATATCCGAATCGGACCTCTATATTTATCGGCATGGAGGAGCAAGAGACTGCGGCTCAGCTAGAGGCGAAAGTTGTACCGACTAAGCAAGAGCCGGCGGAGTCTCTGAAAGCAGATGACGAATTGACGCGGCTACAGCAGATGACCGCGGATTCGAAGGTACATGAAGAAACGATGCATGAGGAGCCGCAGCAGGAAGAGGATGACACTATCAAGCGAAGTATCTATGTTGGTAACGTAAGCCACCCGTTTGCTACGTTGTTGCCTTGTACCGTTCACCCACTGTGCCGTTCACCCACTGTGCCGTTCACCCACTGTTCGCGACTTCCGGTGCCTTTTAGGTTGACTACGGCTCTACCCCGCAGGAGCTAGTTCAGCACTTTGCGTCGTGTGGCAAAATACAGCGAGTCACAATCATGGTAGACAAGATGACTGGCCACCCGAAGGGCTATGCGTATATTGAGTTCGCGGAAGAGGGCGGCGCGAGTTCGGCACTTGCGCTTTCGAACACCACCTTCCGGGACCGAGTGCTGAAGGTACTTCCGAAGAGAAAGAATATTGCCGGATATACCGCAACGGTCCGTGGCGGAGGGCGGAGGGCCGGCTATATGCCCATGTATGGAATGCCCTATGGCCCTGCGGCTACACTTAAGGGCTTCCACAGAGGTGGCAGGAGAGGCGGGATCAGGGGAGGGCCTTTTTAGCATAGATCAGCAGGAGGTCGAGGTTTCACGTTTTCAGCAAGTCTCGCCGATAGTATCTAGTTGTGGGTAAAAGTGACGGCATGAGTGAGGGCCGTGCGAGTCAACCTTCCGCTGAAAAAAGTCACGTATGTCTGCCCGGCCCGGCAACGGCACCGGTCTGACTTCAGGTGGGTGCACCAGCTTGGGCACCCACCTGAAGTCGTAGTGCTAGGAAGCCGTGCTGGAAGTCGTAGTGGGTTTCTTGGGTCGTTTAGCGGCCTGGCCTTCTGTATACGTGCGCACGGCGCTGGCGCCCTCCATGACGGCGTACTTGGCCAAGTCCCCCGGTAGCACCAAACGAACTGCTGTGTGGACTTCGTGCGAGCTGAGTGTCTCCTTCTTGGAGCTGTTGCACAATGTCGCTGCCTGACTAGCTATACGTTCGAAAGTGTCCGCCACGAAGGAGTTCATGATGCTCATCGCCCGCTTAGTTATCTTTACGTTTGGCCGCACCTGTTTCAGCACCTTGAAAATGTACGAGGTGTACGTCTCAGCGTTGGGAGATTTCTTCTTTTTCTTCTTCGGTGACGTGCTGCTTGCCACTACCGATGCGGAGGGTGATAAGGTCCGGCTGGCAGGGGTCAGGGTGGTGGGGTCAGGGTGGCCACGCTTACCAGTTGAAGTCGGGGAGGCGGCGGCCTTCTCCATTAATGGCAGCTTCCCTCTATCAGGCACAAGTGTGACCCATGCTCACTGTGCACCGCGCCGCGTCGTGTGGCGTCGTGGAGCGTCCACAGTCGTGTGTAGTGAGTGCATGTGTTCTCGTACCCCATGATCAGAAAGGTTTAGTAAAAAATTATTTCTTGCCCGCAAGTCGAACCACGTCTGTGTTGACGATTTCGAATTCTGGACACGAGCGCCGGAGGAAATCAATCACTTTGGTCACTGTGGCTGGCTTCTTGACCTTGGAACCGAGCATGGAGAGTCTGCAGGGTCCTTGTGCAGCCAGAATTTTTTTCAGTTCGCTTACATATTTATTCTCCGCCTCGCTCCGTCTCGGTCCGGTCATGCGAGCCACTTTGGCAGCCTTGGTCGTCGGGGACGCAGCAGGCGAAGACGTGGGCGACGCCCCGCGCGCAGATTTGCCTTCTGTCTTGCCGTGCGATTTGTTTTGTGATTTGATAACCTTGTGCAAAGACTTGCTTTTGGTGGACCGGGCAGCTTCTTGAACGACCTCCACATCCGAGCACGATGACGACGCTTCCTTGCTCTTGGAAGATCTTGGAACCTTGGACGTCTTCCTCCGCTTCTCGCCGGCCCGTCTCTCCGGGTCAGAAGAAACCGCTACATTCTCTCCTCCGTCCGAACCACTACCGGACGGACCCCCTGCCGACTCCACCTCTATCACCACGGCCGTATCATCCTTTTTCCTTTTTTTCCCCTCACCCTTAGATCCTCTACTTTCGCCATCACCCTTATGGTGATCTTCACCCTTGTGGTCTTCACCCTTGGCCCTCTCGCTCTTGCTCAACTTGCCTTTCTGCGGAGAGCGCACATCAATCTTGCTTGCCGGCTTTGAACTCTTCGTCTTCACCCGCGTCTTGAGAGTACTCTTCAATCGCCGGTTCTTGCTGCTCCCTTCAGCCTCCTCCTGCGCATCCGCCGGAGCCATTTCCTCAGCCACATGGCTATCCTCTGCCACAGGGCTATGCTCTGCCACAGGGCTATGCTCTGCCACAGGGCTATGCTCTGCCACAGGGCTATGCTCTGCCACAGGGCCATGCTCTGCCACAGGGCTGTCCTCTGCCACAGGGCTGTCAGTCAGACTCTGACGGTCGGCTCCGGAACTTTTGCGTCGGTCTCCGGAAACTTTGCGTTCTTCAGCCGGCACTTCTCCCGAAGTCCGGCGCTGTTCTCCGAGCGCTTTTTCGGCGTTGTTCTCCTCGTCATCCTCAATATCGAGAACCTCGGTTTCGAGTTCAGCCTCGCTGGGCGTCAGAGATTCCACCCCAGCTGGTGACTGAGCTGTGGGAGACTGAGCTGTGGGAGACTGAGCTGTGGGCGACTCACCACCTTCCTGACTAGTGACTGGTTCCTCCTCGCTGCTTTGGTCTTCTTCGCTGGATTTTGAGGGATCCTCCTCAATGACCATCACAGTAAGTTCATCTGCCTTGGCGGGGCTCGGCGGAGCTGGCTGATCGCGCGCAGTTTCCACGACGATCTCTGTTTGCGGTTCTGCCTCTGTCTGCGATCCCGCCTCTGCCTGCGATCCCGCCTCTGCCTGCGGTTCCGCTTCTGTCTGCGGTTCCGCCTCTATCTGGAGCTGCACCTGCGTCTGGAGGTCCGCCTCCGCCTCGATCACCCCCGTAACTTCTGCTTGGATCGCCTCCGCCTCACTGGTGTCGGGTTCCGATGGCGCTTGTTCGGATAGCAATTCCTCTACTTGTTCTTCTTCAGTATGGATCTGTTCTTCCACGGCTTCGCTGGCTGAATCAGCGTCAGCATTTTCCGCAGGGCTGTCTAGCACAGCGACGGCGTCCCAGCGGAAGTTTTTGTATTTGCCAGGTCCTTCAACAACGACTTGGACACGGTCACCACCGACGAAGAGCTTATTGGTCAGTAAGACAGACATGGTGTGGCACGGAATACAAGCAATGTTGTACCACTTGCCCTTCTTATAAAGCTGGACGTAAGCCCGATTACCCGCCGCCAGAAGCTCCGGCTCCCTCAAGACGATGCTCACTGTCTCGAAAAATTCCACTTCCGGACGGATCCTCCAAGGCTGATTCTTAACACAATTCACTCCGTAAAACGACGACGCAGACTCACCAGAACCCGGTGTCAAATCTCCACTCAAATGTACCACCACTCCGCGAGCAGCATATGCATCCTCATTCACGCTTAACAACCGCACCTCACTTCCAGGCAACACTACACAACTTAATTCGCTCTCCGCATAATCCGGAGTTAACCGACATATCGCATAAGACCCCTGTCCCGCACGAGGACACACCTCGATCAACCACTACAAGCAAAAGAGAGATCACAAGACGACGATGGTGAGTATCTAAGAACTCACAGAGGAGTGGCGTCTGTGTGCACACACGACCAAAGGCGGCCCACGGCCAAAGGCGGCCTACGGCCAAAGGCGGTCTACGACCAAAGGCGGTCTACGACCAAAGGCGGTCGACGACCAAAGGCGGTCTACGGTCAAAGGTGGTCGACGGTCAAAGGTGGTCGACGGTCAAAGGTGGTCGACGGTCAAAGGTGGTCGACGGTCAAAGGTGGTCTACGACTAAAGGTGCCAGGCCTCCGCAAGGGTCTGTCTATCTCTCCAGAGAGAATCTATCTCTCTGGGAGGGGGGACTTACTTGTGCGTTTTTGTTCGCTTGTGTCCATGACAAAACTGCTGTGTGGAGCTCAGCATACAGGAACGCTTCGCTGAAGGCTGCAGTCACTTGCGGGGTATCCGGAGTCAGCTCCGCCACATATACAAGGTCGTCCATCGGACTCGAAAATTATTTTAACGGTGGCGGGGGGGCCGGATGTGTGGCGGATCCTCGGCAAAAAGTCGCTGCCGGAACGAGTCACTGCCTGGGACGAGTCACTGCCTGGGATGAGTCACTGCCTGGGATGAGTCGCTGCCTGGGATGAGTCGCTGCTAGGGTCTGGTCGGGTGCTGCGTCTGATGCGGCCCGGTCGGTCCTGTCAGTGGGCTCTTCAGGGTTGGAGGGGGTCGTCTCTTCAGGGGGGCTTGTTTATATGGTCGGATCTAGAGAGGTCCTGGAAGTGGGTGCTACAGGGGGTTGTTCCATGGAGCCGGAGAGGTTGTGGACGAGTTCAGAGGCCTTCTCGACCGCGGTGGAGGCGGCGGCAGCTGCTTTTTGCGCTACTTCCGAGGCCTGTGCTTGGGCGTTTTGCCAAAAGTCGTCTTTTTGGACCGCTTCGACAGCGTCCTTACCTTTTTCTTGTAGCCAGGCTGCAGAGGTAGAAACGGTGTTAGTAACTTGGCCGACTACGCCCTCTTTGGGGATCTTGTCTATGGTTTGTTTGGCGGCCTCTTGAGCTTTGCTAGCCAACGCACCCAAGGCGCCGAAAGCCGACGTACTCCACGCGGTAAGCGTCTGCGCGGTGTTTTCGAGGGAGGCAGACCCGTTGCCTCCTCCGAAAGGAAACAAGCCCTGAGCTGCAGTGCCGCTCTCCACGGTGCCCATGCCCGTGGGACCTCCCATGCCCGTGGGACCTCCCATGCCCGTGGGACCTCCCATTGAGCCGGTGCCCATTGACCCGGTGCCCATGGGCGGTGCCGGGGTCGGGTCCGCCACGATTAAACTTCTCTGCCCCTCTTCCAGCGACGGCGCTTCCGGTGCAGGCTTGCCCTCCAACCGAGCCTTTAACGCCTGCCGGTAGTACTCAGCCGCCTTCGTGTTGTACTTGTTCCGGATAGGCAACGTATGAATCGCATACTGCTCCAACACCGCCTTCAACTTCGAATTGCCACCCAGCTCCATCGACACACGATGCTTCTCGGGCCAGTTATCCATGCCCACAGATTTCACAAAGGACACCTAACGAACAATTTGTCTGCAACAAGGTGGCCTAGCGACAGACCGG
The DNA here is from genome assembly GCF_000223845.1 of Gregarina niphandrodes. Taxonomy (NCBI): domain Eukaryota; phylum Apicomplexa; class Conoidasida; order Eugregarinorida; family Gregarinidae; genus Gregarina; species Gregarina niphandrodes. The sequence goes on along the minus strand of NW_011645788.1, from coordinate 203,030 downwards.
CCTGGTCAGGACAGGTGGCCTACCGAGGGTCAGGGTCAGGAGGGTCAGGACAGTAAAGGTGGGGAACATTTACTTGGACGCCGAGGCTTCTATGGACGCCGGAGCACATAAGGCAAATAAAGGCGCCGTTGTTGACCGAGGTCCATTGCGGGTTGGCGGCCCCACAGTCGACACAGTTGTTGTTTGCGGGATCGGCCGTGCGCAGCTGCTTGAAGAATTCAGAGGCCTGCATTTCGAAAAAAATGCGATTCGGCAACCCCATCTTGGCCGAGCCTCAGGCCGGCGCCTCTGAGCAAGTTGCCTCCTTTGTACAGACGCCGCTAAAACCGAACCGAGCCTTTACTATCAACCCAACTCCGGCTACCTGCTACCCTCAAACCGGGTCTCCCGCGACCGCGATAATCCCCGGCACGGTCACCCCCCAGACCGCCTTTGCGATAACGCTCTCGCCCACCTCGGGTGAACCCAAGTCTACTTGGGACCGCTCTCAACACCACTCCTTGGACCGCACCCTGAGCAGTCAGACCCTAAGGAGTCCCCCTCCGGGGACTGCTTTGATGCGGAATCCCCCGATGAGGGATCACCCAATAGGAAGCCCCCCAATGGGCAGTAATGCATTCAGCCGTACGTATGCCTCTCTTGGAACCAGTCCGCTGGGCGGCAGTCCGCTGGGCGGCAATACGCTGGGTGGCAGTCCGTTGAGAAGGAGTCCCTTGGAAAGGGGGGAAAGGGGAACGTTGGAAAGGGGGTCGTTAGACAACGCGCCCGTGCCGCGGTCTGTTGAGACAACCGGTCCTTTCTACGATGCTTCCTACGGTGCTTCCTACGGTCCTTCCTACGTCTCGCCGAGGTCCTTCCGGACACACCCGCCGCTGACGACCCCGCTTCTCACTCCCTTGTCGGAGTCGGTGGTTGCCAGGATCGCGCAGGGCTCGGCGGTGGAAGGGCAGACAAGATGGTTGCATTCCGTTACCTCCGAGCCTTTGACCGAAACTTTGGCTGCTTCTGAGTCTTTGGCTGCTTCTGAGTCTTTGGCTGCTTCTGAGTCTTTGGCCACTTCCGAGCCTCTCGCTAAGCCTTTGTTTACTTTCGAGCATTTGCCTGTCCCTTTGGTTACTTCGGATCCTTTAGCTAAGCCTTTGGTTGACCCTGAGGTCTTAGTGGCCTCCGAGCCTTTGGTTACGGCTGAGACCGCCGTGACCCTGGCAGCGGAGAGTAAGAACTCAAGTCAGAACTCAAGTCAGTACCCGAGGACTAGTGAGTCCTCGAGCTCTTGGTCAGCCAAGGCCTCTTCGCCGGCTCCGTTGTCTACTCGAGCTCTCGCGTCTCACACAAGTCTGCTGGCCGCCCAGCCGTTCGTGTGGGCCTCCTCCTCAGGAGACAAACTCCTCCGCAAAAGCCTGTCTCCGAGTACCGCCGCCCCCTTCGCCGAGGATACCGCCAGCTACTCCGTACGAGCCATGCCCTCGACCACACGTCTGCGATCGCCGCCCGCCGTGTACAGGTCGTCGTCCACCTCTCTTGTGTCGCCCTGGACAGCGTGGACTAGTCGAACCTCGGCCGTCGCAGACCCGACGAACGACTTGACCACCGCGAACCGAGGGAGCGCGTCGCCCCCTTTCAACACCGCACGCGTGGTCAGGACTCTCAGTAACGCCGCCACCCCCGCGCCTCTCGCGGCTAGGCCGAACTCGCCTCTCTTCGACCGGCAGAGCACAGGTATCCAGAGCACAGGTATCCAGAGCACAGGTATCCAGAGCACAGGTATCCAGAGCACAGGTGCCCAGAGCACAGGCGCCCAGAGCACAGCCATCCAGAACACAGGTATGCAGAGGCCTGCCGTAGGTGAAAGTCTCGGCACGGACTTCGGAAGGGTAACTACGACGGTGGTAAAAACGAGCAGTCCTACTTGGGGCCGGGCGGTAGACGAGAGCCGCTCTCCACCCTCGCTCAGCACTCCGGAGTGCTCGTCCGCACGCCGATTCACGTTCGTGACACATCCCTTGACTTTGTTCGAGAACGCCTCGACACCCCTTGAGTCTCCGATGAACTCGGCGAACTCGAGATGGGTAAATGTATCTCCGCAACATACAAGCACTCTTCTATACACCACGGGCATTTGCAAACCCGGTGGCAACGAATACGCCTCGGTGGTCCTGGGTCCCGACCGAAGAGACCAATTCCTGTTCGTGATTAAACCCCAGGACTTCGGCGCTCAGGAAGACTTTGGCACCCAGAAAGACCTTGACTTTGGCGCTGAGCCCGCTGTTGCAGTTCCAGCACCTGCCCACCAGTGCCCAGGACTCGGCCAAATTGTATCGAATACACACAACTCGTACGGTGGTCGTGGTGACCCCTTCAGCACGTCCGAAGAGCCAAGGCCCCAAGAGCCAGGGCCTGAAGACCCAACACCTGAAGACCCAACACCTGAAGACCCAACACCTGTTCAAGACCCAACACGTGTTCAAGACCCGAGATGTCAGGAGCCCACACCCGAAACCCTGTTTTCCAGTAGGGCTGAAGAGGAAGACGGGCCGCTTTGCAGCCTCATCAGTGAGGAGGATATTACGGTCCCGGAGATAAATTTCCGGAACCGTCAGTTGTCAGACCAGCCTCCGTCGGAGCAAGGCCGATCCTCGGCGCATGCAACGGCCACCGTGGGCGACGGAATGTCATCGCAATATTGCGCGGTTACCGAAGAGAGAGCCACGGAGGGAATGTCGTGTGCCAGTGAGGAGGCCCTGACTGGGTTGGCCCTGACTGGGTTGGCCCTGACTGGGTTGGCCCCGGCTGGGCTGGCCCCGACTGGGCTGGCCCCGACTGGGTTGGCCCCGAGTGAGCAAGTCTCGAGTGAGCAAGTCTCGAGTGAGCAAGCCCGGGCAGAGGTGACGACACGGGCAGAGGTGACGACACGGGCAGAGGTGACGACACCGGCAGCGGCGGAAATTGTTTCTGGATACGTGGATCGTGGCATGGCGGGTGAGCTTGATTTGGAGGGAGCCTTGAACGGAGGCACTTGGGTGACGTCTGAGGGTGGGGTGGAATGCAGCCGTCCTTTGATGGACGCCCAGAGCTGGGGCGTGGCGGGTTACCGAAACCAGACTATCGGTGTGGGAGGCGACCTGTCAGACGAGTCTGACGCCAGACAAGACTCCCTGTACCACAAGACGCCTGCTGTGGTGAACCGTGAGTGTTATGAGGGTACAGGCACCCGCACCCACAGCCTGGTCAGCAATGGCCCGGGTAACTACGGCGCGGCCGAGGGTAACTATGGCGCGGCCGAGGGTAACTATGGCGCGGCCGAGGGTAACTATGGCCCGGCCGAGGGTAACTATGGCCCGGCCGAGGGTAACTACGGTCCGATGGGGAATAGGTACGTTCCGGTGGGAAGCAGTGGTGTGGTACCAGGGAGCCTCTTGTCACGGAGCCGCCTGGGCTGCAGCAGTTCGCAGACGGTGTTGAGCCTGTCGAACATGAGTGACGGTTTGGTCTTGGCGAACCCGGTGGTGAACTCCACGCCCCCGGCAGCGCCCGTGGCCCGGAGCGGGCCCGTGGGAGTGCCGGTGGAGTGCGACCGGGCCGCCTTGTTGGCCGTGGTCGAGGCCTTGAGGGCCCGCGACTGGACGCAAGAAGGCTTCTCGAGGCTGGTGCTAGCGACGGACAATAAATCAGTCATCACTGGCGCCTGCGACTGGCTCGAGACATGGAAGAGCACCCAATGGATCAATTGCACCGCCAACCGCCATCTCTGGCAACAACTCGACCAACTCATTTCGAGCTACAGCGCACACAACATTCAAGTCGAGTTCTTCCACATCCCGAGGGAATGGAATGAACTCGCCCTCAACCTGGCCACTAACAAACTATACCAACTGACCAACTGACCATATGCCATACGCCACATGGACCGCCCATATGGACCGCTCTCGAGTCATCACATTGTCTCAGCAGCAGTTTTACCGGAGATTATTTTTAAGATATTTTTTGCGTAGATTCCGCCGCTGACTATTTCCCACCAGTCCGCGGACGGTCCTGCGGCGTTGTGGTTTGATTGACCGTGGGGCGCCCCACAACGGGCTGCGGGTTGACCACTGGGGGGGACAGCTGGTCGCGTTTGAGGCTTATATTTCTGGTAGAAAATCGTTGATAATGTCCACAGTTGCTTCGCCGGTGTCTAGCATGATTGACACCTCGATGACTTGCGGCGTGGGCGCCGCGGGTGTGACTACAGTTGAGAAGTTGCAGGAGTTGCAGCTTTTGGAGTCTTACGTTCGTTACATGGCATTGGATATACCGATGTTGAATGCTGCTAAGAGTGAGCGTGAGTGGGATTGGTTTTTTCACAAGCTGGAAGAAGGGTTCATGGTGGCTGATGTTACCAATGATCAGATGAAGCGGAAGTTGGCTAGAAGGTTCATGCGTGGGCGTCAATTGGCTGTGTGGTGTGAGTTGTCTTCCGAGGTTGTTGGGAGACAGCCTTTGAAAGGAGAGGGTGCTGCAGCTAGCGAATGTACCACACAAGGCGAAAGCACGACACAAGGCGAAAGCACGACACAAGGCGAAAACACGACACAAGGCGAAAGCACGACACAAGGCGGCGCTAAGACTACCACATACGAGAGCATTCGTGATGAGATGTACCGCAAGTTCTTCCCGCACTCTGAGTACTTTGATTCCCTGTTGGAACTCTACTCTGGCCATCGCGAGGTGGAAAGCGAGGCACCCAGACGGAAGATGTCCTTGATTGGTGTCAAATCTGTCATAGGAATTGCAAAAGAGACCATGCAGAGAGTGGCCGTTCGGTATGGTCGTGATATGCCCCCTGAATCTTACTGGCTAGACTTTGCCGAACGCTTAATGACACCTGGTGTTAAAGAAGTATTCGACTCTCAGAAACATCAGATGGCTGATACCATGCCCATCGAGGAAATGCTCAGCCTGATCAAAGATCCAAATGCCCGAACTCTAAGAGCGCCGCACAAATTTAGGAAAGGCGCACGCAGGAACAATAAAAAAAAGATGACCACTACAACAACAAACAGCTCTATCACCAATAACGAAAATTAGAGGCAAATTTTTTATTTATATAGACTCGATATTCGGAACAGTTTTTTTCAGTTAACGAACGAGACACTCAAAAAATACTCACCCTCCTCCTCCCCCTCCCCCTCCTCCCGAATCAATGGAGTGGTTGGCGGAGTGGTCAATGGAGTGGTTGGCGGAGTGGTCAATGGAGTGGCGGAGTGGTCAATGGAGTGGCGGAGTGGTCAATGGAGTGGTCACGCTAATTACATCTAGGGCGGTTAGTGTGTATGGGCAATCTAGAATTTGAGAAAATGATACTGATTCATTTTCTTTAACCTTTAATATTGAAACTTGTCCTTGCTGTAGGCAAAATATTATGTTAGCCAGAAGGCCTTCTCCAGGATCGAAAGCTTTCATTAACTTAATCCTGGATTGCTCAGGAATATCGATCTCTACCCATTCTTCCACGGAAAATAAATCATCAGAAGTCTCTTCCTTGCCAGACCCACGAGGAGATGACGAGTCCCCAGAGGAAGAAGAAGAATTTCGTCGTCGCTTTTTGCGAGGATGCTCTTTACCGACCGGCTCTTCTTCCTTCGATTCTTTGCCGATCGGTTCTTCGCCGACAGGTTCTTTGCCGACCGGTTCTTTGCCGACAGGTTCTTCTTGCTGCTCCGATTCTTGCACCTCCGGCTCTTCTTCCTCCTTTGATTCTTGCACCTCCGATTCTTGCACCTCCGGTTCTCGGTCGTGAATATGTTCCGATCCTTCTTCCTCATTATCCGACCCTTGTTCCCCCGGTTCTTGGTCCTCGGGTTTTTGTCCGTTATTTGTCTCATCATTACTGTCGTCATGTTTGTCGCTCTTGGCCCTTTGCGGAGGTAATAGCTTATAGAGGGAGATGGTACCTTTATTGTCTCCGACGCAAATGAGTTCTTCATGGATGCTTAGAGATGTGAATTGTCGTCCAGACTTTGCGGTAATAGTCTTGGTAAGGCCAGTGTGTATTTGTATGACTTTGAAAATACCCTTTGACAGTATGAGTAGGTAGTTACCTTTGGAAGCCCACGCAGCGTCAATGGCTCTTAGCAATCCGTGTTCGGGTTTTCTGGAGGCCTTATGGATTTTGGCTAGAGGGAGTTTCTTTTCAATGTTCCACAGCCACACTGAACCGTCCAGATACACACAGGCATAGAGACCTCCAAAGTGTGTGTTCAATGCAACCCGGCAGATATCGCTTGAATGTGTTAAGGGCTTTCCCTTATCATTCCTCTGACCAAAACTAGTCGTAAATACAGGCTTCCGAACCGTATACTGGTGCACCTCAACCGTCCCGTCACAAGCAACCGTCGTTACCATACCGCCCTTCCTCCGAGCACCACTCTTCATCCCAACTGACTCACTCGACCATTGCTGACTGAAGGCACCCGCACAACCTCGAGCACCTACTATCAATGTCTCAACCTCTTCAGAAACACAGTCACAAACACAACATGACTCATCAGACGCACCTGTTACCAATGTCGCCTCATCCACCCAACTTAAATATCGTAACGCCCCCTTGTGTACCACACCACCATAATACTCCTCTAACTCCAAACTCTCATCATCAATCTTGTATGTCAAAATTCCTCCATCGTACGTACCCAACGCCAGCTGAAATCTGCCCATAGCCTCCAGAATTGATTTATTCCCCCCAAATCCATAAACCCCGGGCCCCCTTCCCACCTCCCCACTCAGCTGGGTTTGTGGGAGAGGAAAACACCTCCGTGCTGTTCCTTCTATGGAAGATGACTCCTCGAAGGTTCCTTCTGCTCACTGAAAAAACACACTGCGAAAAGCACAGCATCCGTCATGCCGAAGCAGTCTTCGCCGTGTTCATGGTTATTTCCGTCAATCTCTGGATCGTCCACCTTGTGTCGAAATCGAGGGGTCGAACAAGAAGTCGCTCGACCCGAACTCGAGACGATACGAGGTGTTGCCTTGGTATGAGGTGTTGCCTCGGTACGAGGTGTTGCCTTGGTACGAGGTGTTGCCTTGGTACGAGGTGTTGCCTCGGTACGAGGTGTTGCCTCGGTACGAGGTGTTGCCTTGGTACGAGGTGTTGCCTTGGTACGAGGTGTTGCCTCGGTCGTTTATACGAACGGGGTTAAGGAGAACCTTTGACTTGCCATCCGACGATCCGGTCAATTGCTTGACTCGGACATTCTTCATTGTAACAAATGTAAAGCACGGCCGTTTCATGCACCCACTGTGTGCCCTCACTACCACATTGGGGACAGACGCGGTTCTCTGCCGCACCTTTTTTCATACGCTGTAAATGTGCTATTATCGCCTGACCTGAGGGCGCCTTGGACTTGATCGCATCCTGCCATGCCTGCGCTGCCTTGGGGGCACTGGGTTTTGCCGGCACGGGGGCCCATCCAACAAAACTGATGGAGCAAGGATGAAAGGAGGAAAGAGGGAGGGGTAGTTACTTATTGTTATATTTGCCGTGGCAACCTGTGGTGGTGCATTGGAAGATATGTATTGGGATTCCTGCGTTCTCTGACTGAAGAGTCACTTCCGCGGTTTGGCCACATTCAGAGCAGATTTTCAAGTTCTCGGTAGTTTCATCAAGCGGTAAGGAAGGAGGAGCTGGTAGCGGTAGGGGCAGGACGGTCTCTGACTTGACTCTTTTGCGCCGTGACCTCGAGTCTCCATCTAGAGACTTATCCGCCAACAAAGCCAATTTCCAGGACGAAGCAAGACGTCTTTGTTCGGCTACAGCCTCGTCATAGAAAGACCCTACGGTCAATGTCTGGGACTTGATGACGATGTATAATGCTGCCTCGAAGTCGTTATCAAACTCTAACCCATTCACCACAAACTCCGATTTAGCCATCAATATCAACAGGGGAATTTTGATACGACAACCTGCCGGGCAAGGGATAGTAGGGAAAGACGACTCCATCCAGCCAGAGGGAAAGACGACTCCATCCAGCCAGAGGGAAAGACCATCCAGCCAGAGAAAGAACTTCGGGAGGGAAGTTCGGGAGGGAACTTCGGGAGGGAACTTCCGGAGGGAGTGGGGGAGGGAACTTCGGGAGGGAAGTTCGGGAGGGAATGGGGGAGGGAAAGAGGCACACACACCAAACGGGGAACACGCGCTAAACGGGGAACAAAATATAAGAGGAAATGTTGGGCGCGGCGGATAATGGCTGGGCACAGTCATTTGGGTTCGCCTTTGAACAGAATATCGCTAATGGCAGCTCGGTCAATTCACTTTACTCGCCTTTTAGTACAGGTGAGACCTGACCCAGTGTGACCTCTAGACCCAGTGTGACCTGACCCAGTATCAAGCCAAAGTGGTCGTCAACCAGAGTGGTCAAAATTACATCTTGCTTCAGGGAACGAAAAGAATGTATGCCGGTCACTGATGATTGGTCAATATCTAAGAAGCCGGCGTAGCGAGGACAATCGGTTGGTTATTGATGGACTGGAGATACCGACCTTCTCGATCGTGGGAATTGCTAGCGAAGCAGAGGTGGTGGTCGACGAAGGTGGGGCGAGCCGGTTCGTCTTCAAGGTGGAAGACGGTACCGGGCAGGTGACCGTAGAGTGGGTCCGTGGTTTGGCCGACTCTGAGTACGTGCAGTCGAAGGGACTTAAATTTGTCCAGGCACTGCAACAGGAAAACCTGTACGTCAAGTGCTTCATTGAATCCTACCAAATCAAAAGCGAACTGAAGGCCGTGCACTGCAAGATAGTGGAGTCCTATCACGACGTACTGAGACACATACAAGACGTAGCCTTGACGCATTTGCGGACCACGAAGCAAACAACGCACTAAGTACGTCATACACTTGATTGTGCGGTACACACTTGATTGTGCGGTACACACTTGATTGTGCGGCACCGAGAGCAGTGACCCGATGAGTGGCAGTGTTGGAGTCGTGGGTAGCTAGGGTTTTTTCTTTTTGATACAGACGTCAGGCAGTGAAAATACTGAGACTTGATATGTGTGATTCTTCTGTGTGCGTCCAGTGATACCAAGGGACCAGTCGTAGCCGGTTGCGACAGCAAGTAGTCTACCAGAAGGGTGAAATTTGACTTGAGTGATGGCGGAGGACTTTTGTTTCAGGAGCCCGGTTCTGGCCTTGTTATCTTTATCCCAGAAGAGGACGTAGCCATCACCGCCGGCTGTGGCGAATGTTTTATAGAGGGGGTTGAAGTCGACGGAATTGACACAGTAGATGTTATTTTCTTCGACGTTGGTCGACACGGTCGAAGTGACCTGACCCGCGTCCGTCAGACGGTGGCATCGGAACGTGAAATCCGAGTTCGACCGTTGGAAATTGACTATGCGCACACGACCTTCCACACCACCCGTCGCTAATGAGGTTAGATCCGGGTGTAATGACACCGTGATGAACGGATAGTTGAACGACGTCATGTGCACATCCGTAGGATTCGAACGCAGATCATTCAGGTTGTATGTGTACAACCGATGATTCTCACACATCACACTCAATACGCTACTCTTCAAATCACCATCCACCGGCGGACTTACCAACTTAATTGTGTGCATCAACTGACCCGTCTCGTAATTCCACCACTTTATCGCACTATCCAATCCGATCGATACCACACACCTGTTACCTGTATCTAAGCGGACCCTCTTTATCGCAGCCTCATGCTACCACACAACACGTTAAGATATACGGGGCAACTACTATTATCATCATGGTGATCAGGGAACCACCACCATCATGAGGGGGCAATCACCACATGAACCCATCCCCATAAAACTTACCTGACCAAGCTGGCTCAACTCGCCATTCGGCAGCTTCATCAACATTAATCGCTTGTCCAATGTTCCAATGACAATACCTTCACCCTGAAAAAAACATACGAGCTTTTAACCACAGCGGATCCAGCACAGAGCAGAGTGTGTTGGCTATGGGGCACCAGTCATTGGGGGGGGGTGGAAACCAGTGTGTGCAAACCGGTGCGTGCAAACCAGTGTGTGCAAACCAGTGTGTGCAAACCGGTGTGTGCATACGAGTAAGAAACAGCAGCATAGAGCAGGGGAGCCCACGTTGACTTGAAGTTTTCCTATGGCTTGCATTTGCGTCGGCCTCGGGTCCTCAGCATCTGAGGAAGCAGTCGGACCCGGGGTGGGGTTTAGGGTCAGAGGCTTGTTCGTCTGCACCTCCCACACCGTCACCGACCCGTCCCAGGAAGTTGCGGCCAGCAGCGGGAACGAATTCGGATTCCAATACCAATCCATGTCACTCACAGTGTCACTGGGGGATCCTGGACACTGACATTCTATCGCCTCCGGAGCAGTTGACGTATTATACATTTTAATTCCGACTAACAAAGATTTCCCGCGATAGCCACCCCCGCCTATGTGATCGCCTGGAAGGCCGGCTACCAAGGCCCACCATCAGAGCTAGCATGGATACAAATATAAAATATCTGTATGACGAAGACGGGTAGTGAGACCTGTTTATGATGGCGGGTAGTGAGAATTGTTTATGACGATGGGCAGCAAAGACGGGTACTGAAGAGTGGCTGGTTGGTTGAGAGCAGTTGGTAAGTGAAGAAGGTCAACGAAGACTGGTTGCTCAGAAAGATCGGTCGCGTGATTAGCGGGAGTCGGAAGCATGGCCGTGCGATGCGCGTTCGTCGTGGTGCACCTAACCATGAATTCGGTCACCAAGCCTCCGAAAAGCCCCTCTAAGCCAATGGCCGGCAAAGCCGGAGCCAAGAAAGCGCCTCCCGCGCCCGCCGCCGAGTCCAAGGCGGCGAATCCGCCTGCGGTTAAGCCCCCCGCCAAAGGGGGCCCTGCTGCAGGTGCAAGCAAGGTCTCGAAGCCGCCGGTTAAAGCGTCACCTGCCGCGACCGTCGGGCCTGTTGGGGCTAAAGGGCCTGTTGGGGCTAAAGGACCTGTTGGGGCTAAAGGACCTGTTGGGGCTAAAGGACCTGTTGGGGCTAAAGGCCTTGTTGGGGCTAAAGGTGAGAACCTGGAGCCGAAGCAGGTGGCTCTGAAGCCGGCTACGAAACCGGTTGTTGGGGGTGGCGGCAAGGCGGTGGTGGGGGGTGAGTTAGGGGGCGGGGCATTGGAGAAGAACCCGTGGTTGATGGACGGGTTGAAGTGGGACATTGATTTGCTGCGTGCGGATATCGGAGCGGAGTGGGAACGGAGTGTGACAGAGTTATCGAAGATGGCGAAGCCATGGCAGTTACGAAGTCGGTTTGGTTCATTGGCTGGTGCAAGTAAGACGGGTATAAATTTGATAGTAGCTTCGCACGTGTTGGATCAGATAATTGGGAGGCTGCGGGCTGATTGGAGGCCATTGGTGCTGCGGGACAATCCCAAGTTGGAGTCGGTACCGGACCGGACATTGGCTTTGCATAGTGAGTTGTGGCGGCAGGAAAGGCCGGGTCTGATTTTGCGCCCTATCACTTGGTTCCATGAGCCGCGTGAAGTTTACATCAAGTTTGCTTACTATTTGAGAGGGCCGGAAGACGTGTTGCCACCACGCAAACCTTTGCCGACCAAACGTAAGCGGCAATATACCAAGTTCTTGAAGGAAGATGTGGCCGCCATTCAGCAGGCTATAATGGAACATGCACTTAAACCTCGAGCGGCCGACGAGGCAACTCGAAACCAAGAGCAAGCTCCCGACACTTCCACCACCAAAGTTATCGGCAAGACCGTACCCGCAAAGGAAACCATTGCCGAAGGTCTAAAACTTGGCGCACTGAAACTTTCACCAGACATAAAACTTACCTCACTACAAATAAAACGAGCTGGCGAATCAGTCAGCGCCAGCGTTCGAGAAACAGCACCAGAACATGCAGCTGAAGAAGAGGATACCGCTAAACAAAAATGGAAAGTTATCGAATCCAAGGTCGCTGCTAAGAAACACGTTCAACAAAAAAAGATCGAAGTAGCAGCACCCACTCTCAAGAAAATACAACTAAAAATGAAAGGCAAAAAGACGACTGTAGCCAAGGCACCCACCAGCCCACGCAACAACAGCCCACGAAGCAACAACGAACAACCAAAAACACTAAGTCCAAAAAACAAAGGACCAAAAATGCTTGGACCAAAAACACTTGGAGCGGATACCGCCAAAACAACTGGAATGGAAGCCACAGGACCCAAAATCAAACCCAAGATGGCACCAGCCAAAAAGGCGGGCAAAGCCGGATAGTTCTTCCACATGGAGCCGGTGTGGTTCTGACGCTTGAATTCTTGGAACAGGGATTCCTGAGGGGTCGGTCCCTGTTCCGACTGACTCTTTCGGGCCCGTCTGTCTCTTTCGAAAGTTATTGTCCGTGAAATAAATCTTGGGCCCTGTAAACACTTTGCTGCGAGGTGGCCGGCACGCGGAATTTTTTGGGGCTATGTTTAATGGATCCCACCGGCCCGATATTGAGTACCCTTCTGGGTCTGCATGGGGCTCATAGCTATCGCGACATGCTGAGGGAAGGTGGCTTGTCGGAGCTGCCACGTGGGAAGGACTCGTTGGACACGGGGGTGGCGCCGATGGCGGGGGTATCACCCACGGGCAGGGCGGCCTCGCCTCTGACAGGGGCGGCCTCGGCTCTGACGGGGGCGGCAAGTCTGGGCTCGGCGTCTGTGGCGGAACCGGCTACGGAGGCAAACCGAGAGCGGGAGTTGGAAGACATGTTTGTGATGGGCGAGGAGTGGGAAGACGACGAGGCGTTGCTGCAGTTCGGCCAGCGTCCGAGGCGGTCGCAGGTGGAGTTGGCGTCTTACTGTCTGGAGAGCCGGTTGCTGCGACATGTAGGCAATGTGATGCGCGATCTGCCGTATCGGATTCCGCTCGAACGTGTGTGCACGTGTCTGTTGAGCTTCGTGCGAGCGCGCGGCCGGCGCATCGTTAGAGCCTCCGCGGCCAACAAGTGGGCTGTCGTGGCAACCTACGTCGAATCACTGGACGCCGGGTATGCCTGTTTTCCAGAGGAGTTCGCCTTCTATTGCAAGGCAAGGATGATCCGCTTCCGTGCGGCCGTGACTCAATACTGCCAGCAGCTACGAAGACCCCCGCCCGCTCCACCCACTCTCCAGGCCTACTGTCTCGCTCTCCTGGAACGATACCAGACGTACTTCAAGCGCATACGCTCACAGCAAATCGCCCGCAAAGAAGAACGGAAAGCGGAAAGAAGCAAACCGCCACAGCTGGCGCTGAACCTGGGTACCGAGAGACAAACCGGCGGCCAGGTGGCTCTTGAAGACCGCCTGGCTCTTGAAGACGTACCGGCCTTCGCATGCGGTCAAGGTCCACAGAAGTGGCAACCGCGAAGACAAGATTGCGAAGAACGCGAACCCGCGACGCATGATTCCGAACGAGAAACCCCTCTGGCTCTGACTGACGATAGCGGACACACGACTTCCACCGCCTGTTCCGTCGGAACCTGTTCTGTCGGAGGCTCGCGCGAGTCGTCCCGGGCCTCATCCCTTGTAAGTCAGGGGTCGTCGCGAGCGAAACGGACTGCGCCTCCGTTGAGACAGCTGCGAGTCAAGAAGAGGACGTGGAACCCGCGTCCACTGGAGTCATCGGCGTATGCAAATCTGGCCCGTGACCTGTCGTCCCCGGTCGCATCGGGACTGACCCCTGACCCCGCCCCTGCACCTGCCTCAATTAGCCCCGCTTCAATTGACCCGGCGTTCATATTCCACAGCATCGAGGACATGTTCCGGAGTGAAGACGAGACGTCCAGCTCGCGTCGCGCTGAAGAGCCCGCCGATCTGCCGGACATGACTCGGTCGGCCATGCTGGATTTTGAGGACATGTTCCAGACAGCCGAGCCGGGCGAGGCAGAAGACTCGCATTGTTTATTATTCAAGCAGGAGTCCAGCGACGAATATGGTGAAGAGAATTTTGGTCCGACTAACGACGCATCCGATCCCGCTCCGGAGGGAGACCAGAGTCCACCGCTAGACCGTAGTCGACCGAGGTCCGGGACAAGTTTGCCAACCGAGCTGGAGACCGATTGGGTGACGATGGAGGCCGACCGGGGTACCAGGCTGGCGGCGACCAGCCTGGCGACGGTCTCAGGAGATGCCGTTTCAGGAGATGTCGTTTCAGGAGATGTCGTTTCAGGAGATGTCGTTTCAGGAGATGTCGTTTCAGGAGATGTCGTCTTTGGCGATGCGTTCGAAGATATGTTCGTGGACACCGTCGGCGAAGTCCAGGGCGGGGAGGTTATGCAATGGGATGAGCTGGCGGGATTCGCAGCCGAAGACGTGGATGCGGCTGAGGAGGAAGCATATATTTTGACGGCGCCCGAATTGGCCGAGTTTGCGGTCTGGCGCCAGTCCGTGATGGACTACGCTGACTCCCTGACCGCGCTGGTAGAACAGACAACTGTAGTGACTCTGTACCGGGCTGTTCTGGCGTTGGTGCTTTGCGGTAAATTGCGCGGCGTCCTGATTGCGCGGTACACCCACGTGTGCGCGATGCTTGGGTTGCGCGCCAGGACCATTAACCAGTACATGGCTAAGTTGAAGCGAACCAGTCGCGCAGCCATTTGTGCTGGCAAGTCCCCGGTATCCGCTGATGGTCCAGGCCTAGCCCAGCTGTCTATTTTTTCAAATCACCATCGAAACATGAGATATGGCCGAACATGAAGTACTGAGATTTGTTTCCGATTTCCCGCATCAAAGGTACAAGCAAGGAAAGAAGGGCAGAGGAAGGAAAGAAGGGCAGGAAGGGAGCAGAGCAAGGAAGGGAAGGAGGGGTCGGCGGTGAAGGAAGGGTCGGCGGTGAAGGAGGGGTTTCACATGGTTGCGTGGTAGGTGCGAAGTGGATGGTGGTCATGGTGGGTGGGGCAGTAGTCCGACGGACGAATCTAAGCGGCTGCAGGTAGTGCGGGAAGAGTTGTTGGACGAGGAGGGGCCAGGTTGCGGAGTATTGCCAGCCGAGGTGGTTACGGCGGAAGTGGCTGCGGAGGCAGCGGAAGAGTGTGGACGACGACGGACGCAGAGTGTGGAGATCACAACGGCTAATGGCGAGACGGAAACATTGGAGCGTCGCGACGCGATATTGCGAGCAGTGACGGAGGCTACATCGAAGGTGCATTTGATTTCATTGGGCGCGAAGCTGGTTTCATTTATGGGGCTGAAGAACCGGTTGATTCGGAAGAGTGCATTCTTTCCACCTAGTCCGGAGTCGTATAGGTTCGTGACGTTGCCCCCGACGGCGACGAATGCGTTGATGAAGCCTCCGACGAGTGCGGACAAGATCTTGGCGGAAGAGTGTGTCCTATTCCTGCGGACACACGGCCATAAAGAGGGTACAACGGAGGCGGGAAGTATGCTGGCTGCGTTGCCTGCCTGCAAGCTGCGCGTCGCGGCCTTCCGACTGCGACGAGTGGCGGACGGTGACATGACCACGGCAGCACTGCTGCTATACAAACCGATCTACAAGTCGGAGGCTGTGTGCGATGAGACCCGCGCCGATATGCTCACAGACCTGCAACTACGCCCGCTGCTAATCTTCTCGCACGGCAATAGCATCGACATCGGCTATCACCTCATGTCGCTTGTGCAACTGGCCACGCGTCTACATGTCAACGTCCTCGCCTACGACTACCCTGAGTACGGCCTGAGTCGGGGGAAGCTGACTGAGAAAAACATACTCAAGGCCTTCCGCGTCGCCTATGACTTTGCCAGACAACGACTCAAGGTGCCCCGGACCATGATCTTCCTGTACGGACAGTCAGTAGGCAGCGTACCCACCTGCTACGGCGCCGGTAACCCCGACCAATTCAATTGCTGCGGAGTTATTTTACACGCGCCACTTGCTAGCGCACTCCGTATCGTTGCACCTTCCACCAAAAAGAGCATCAGCACTTCCGACGTTCTCGACAACAATAAACGCATCGGCAACTGTCCTTGGCCCATACTCATCATCCACGGCTGCCACGACGACGGTGTACCCCCCTGGCACGGGTGCCAACTCGACCGCACAGCCAGAGACATCTCGAAGTAAGCCCCCCATCAACCCCCACTCTACTCACTTTCCTCCTTAGCGCGTCTGAGACCAGCGTGTCAATGTTTAAGGAATACGTCCTGCCTCACGTCAAGACGTTGGCGCCTTCTCAGGGGCTGGTGGACATGGAGATGGCCTGGAGCAATCGTGTGACTTTATGGCTACCAGAATTCGCCAACCACAACAACATAGAGATCTTATACAAATCGGAGTACTTCAAGCGGCTGCGACTGTTTATCGCTCAGTATGCAGGTCGGTTTGCCTTTAGGAAAAAGGGCGAGTAGAGGACAGAGGATTAGACGACGGGGGATGGTGGAATTTGTGGGAAGCACTGTTGGCTAAAAGGCCGCTGTGATTTTTTAAAATTCCATTATGCCGCAAAAGTCTCTTAAACCAAAGACTATCAAGCCCTTAATCAAACGGCAAAATCGTCCGGCTCAACCTAAGCCTGGTAACCATTCCAAGTCACTAGCTGAAAGGTTGGTCCGAAAGGTAAGCACAACACACTTCGGCATGTCTTCCGACATGTGAAATTTGCGTGTGTCACATGTAGGGTAAGAAAGTAATCGGCATCGACCTTATTGAAGGTAAGCTGGCCGGGGCAGTGATGAGCAATAACCAAGATGTGAAGTTCGTTACGCCCAAGGAACAACATCATAAGAAGGCCAAGAAGTAGGTCTAGCATGCATATCGCGCCGTCCATTCGGCAGCTAAAATGGAGTCCGTCAGGTAGTGAGTGTTGCGCACGACATAGTGTTGCGCACGACATACTGTTGCGCATGAGACGCTGGAGGGTGGCCACCGGAATAATGTGTAAGGACACGCAAGAGAGGACACGCAAGAGCGCCCGGAAGCGCAAAGACTACGTGGACACATGCCCTAGAGATGGGCTAGGGATCCTATAGTTGGAATACCAGGCCTAGCGGTTGGTTCTAGACTTGGGTACTAGGGCTAGAGTTCGTCCTTACCTGTTTTGACAGCCAACTCCGGGTTGGTTTTAAAGACGTCCGCCACGGTGGTATCAAGGGGGTCATCCGGTTCCGGCGAAGACATGAGCGCTTGGATTGACAATAAGACAGTCCTGATTTGTAAAGCAGGCGACCATTTATCCTTTAAAGTGTCCAGACAGATCCTTCCGAGCTTGTCCTACGACAGATCATTTTCAACGAACGAAGTCGGGCCGACATGGCGGAAGTGGGACTTACGATATTTGGATGGTATATCTTGGTTAGAAACCTTACTTTAGGAGATTCCATGGGATAATTCTCGGGAAGGTACAACTCCAGTTTGAAAACTCCTTCTACGCAACCAAAGAAATATAGGGGTGGCGGCGGCCGGGGGTGGCGGCGGCCGGGGATGGCGGCGGCGGGG
>NW_011645788.1:183601-185163 GCF_000223845.1 Gregarina niphandrodes | reverse complement strand
GGGGGGGGGGATATGACCAGTCGTGTATTGTGTTGTAGGCTTCAGGTCAGGTGGTGGACGGCCGGCCGTTAAAGATTGTGTGTATTGGAGCGGGGTATGTGGGAGCTCCAACAAGTTGCATCTTGGCGAAGCAATGTCCTCATGTTGAGGTGGTGGTGGTGGATTTGAGTGAAGAGCGGATTCGGGGATTTAATGAAGGTCCTTTGCCGATTTTTGAGCCTGGTTTGGAGGAGTTAGTGGCTGAGGTACGAGGACGGAATTTGTCATTTTCTACGGAGTGTGGTCGTCACATTGGTGATGCAGATGTGATCTTTGTGTCAGTAAACACCCCGACAAAAAAGTATGGTGTTGGTGCAGGACAGGCGGCCGATTTAAGTGCGTGGGAGGCAGCTGGTAGAACGATTGCGGAGCATGCTAGCACGAGCAAGATTGTAGTGGAGAAGTCAACGGTTCCGGTTAAGACGGCTTCGGCGTTGCGATTTGTCCTGAGTGCGAATTCTCGAGTGGGTGTCGAGTTCCAAGTACTCTCAAACCCCGAGTTTTTAGCAGAGGGGACGGCACTACGAGATCTGCTATTTCCCGATCGTGTTTTGATCGGAGGCGACATGGACACTGTTCAGGGTCGGGCGGCCGTGGACGTATTGGCCACGCTGTATCGACATTGGGTTCCATCAGACAAAATATTGACAATGGACACCTGGAGTTCGGAGTTGAGTAAGCTGGTTGCTAATGCGTTTTTGGCACAACGTATTAGCTCCATTAACTCGATCGCGATGCTCTGTGAAAAAACTGGCGCCGATATTACCGAGATTGCGCGAGCCATTGGCAAAGACAGTCGTATTGGACCCAAGTTCCTTCAACCCAGTGTCGGCTTCGGAGGCTCATGTTTCCGCAAGGATATTGCTAACATGGTGTATCTCTGCAGGTGTACAGGTCTACAGGCTGTCGCCAACTACTGGGAGAGTGTGTTGGAGATAAATGAGCTTGGCAAGAACCTTTTCAAAGACCAAATAGTTTCTCTACTCTTCACTACCGTCCGCGGTAAAAAAATTGCTGTCTTCGGTTTTGCCTTCAAGAAAGATACTGGCGATGTCCGAGAAACACCTGCCGCCTGTGTCTGTCATGGGCTTCTGGAAGAGGGCGCTATAGTCAATGTTTATGACCCCATGGTCACCAAAGAAAACGCTATCAGGGAAATGAAGGAACAAGGGTATAACGGTACATACTGGCACTCCAGACTCACCTTTACCGCCACACCCGATGAGGCCGTACAAGACGCCGATGGCATCGCCATCGTCACCGAATGGGACGCGTTCAAAACACTTGATTACAAAAAGTTCTATCACACGATGAGAAAACCCGCCTTCATTTTCGACGGCAGACTGATACTCGATCACGAACAACTACGCCAAATTGGCTTCTATGTCAAGGCTATAGGCAAACCTAATGATATAGGCAGATATGATCCCCTCCCTGGACCCGTTCCGAGATAAATCGTGTGTCACCTGTGAGATCTGTCACCTGTGAGATCTGTTATCTGTGAGATCTGTCACCTGTGAGAT
>NW_011645788.1:172962-183360 GCF_000223845.1 Gregarina niphandrodes | reverse complement strand
AAAAAGTTCTATCACACGATGAGAAAACCCGCCTTCATTTTCGACGGCAGACTGATACTCGATCACGAACAACTACGCCAAATTGGCTTCTATGTCAAGGCTATAGGCAAACCTAATGATATAGGCAGATATGATCCCCTCCCTGGACCCGTTCCGAGATAAATCGTGTGTCACCTGTGAGATCTGTCACCTGTGAGATCTGTTATCTGTGAGATCTGTCACCTGTGAGATGCGTCACAACATTTTTTTGGTTGTAACGCTATGTCGTGAGTGCGGCCAAGTGCCTTGTGACCGCCGACGGGCATCCCGCGATCAGGTCGGTCTTATCTTCGTAGCTGCAGATTTCCACATCCAAAATTCCCGCGCCAAAAGTGATGCTGTGTGCACTGCCTTGTGCTGCCTCCATGACATGGGCGATCGCCACCAGTTCGAACAGCATCCGCAACCTGGCCGGGGCGCCGGTGCAACTGGGGCTGATATAAATGCCGTTACGCTTCATCAGGATGTGGTAAATATCAGGCACAAGGCCCCCAGAATAACGGAGGGTTGCGCCGCGGTCGATGTACTCATCAACAATGGCGCGGTACTTGGGGAGGACATGGGCGGCTCTCAGGTTTGCGGGAGCAAAGTACTTGGGACGGTCCGCGTCCTCGATCGCCGCCATGTAACAGGCCGATTGGGGACTGCCTGCCTGAGGTGTGTCCAGAATGAATCGATCGTTAAAATAACAAAAGTTCGAAAGTACGAACGGACTCTGTTCCGAAGAAGGACCTCGAAGGCATAGTAAGATGTTCAGCACAGGGCCATGAACCGCCACCAGCGAGGCCTCAACGTATGGCCGTGCTGGTGAACCCAGTTTCCAACCACTTCTTAAAATCGTTAAAATGGTTCCAACTGACCAGTTGGCATCCATTATCGAGGAGCCATCCAGAGGGTCCCAGAACGCCAAGTACTTTCCATCTTCGTTCAAAAATGTTGGCTCCGGATTCTCTTCGCTGGCAAAGAATTTTAACGGCGTCTCGCTGTAACGGGCGGCCGCTTGCATCCAACTTTCCGCGTACAAGTCAATGGCCAATTGCGTGTCTCCAAAACTGTTTTTTGATCCGGGAGACGGGCTGCTATGCATCGGGCTTCTATCCACTGGGCTTCTATCCACTGGGCTTCTATCCACTGGGCTTCTATCCACAGGGCTTCTATCCACAGCAACGGGACTTACTGGGACTAGGGGGCTAGACACAGTGGATCGGGACTCTCCGGCCGGTGTGGACAGGGGTTCTCCGGATGCATGAGCAGTATCAACTTGTGTAGTCTCAATAGGCTCGGAGACAAGATCTGGTCTCATGTTGCACCATATTGCTACAGTCGCTCTCATGAATCTCTTCAGCATTGTACGCAGCTCCGCATCAATGTCATAGCAAGTAAGGTCAGCGAGGCAATTAGGGAAGATGTCCTCGTCCCAAAACTGTGTTGCGTCTGGGTTCGTTTTCATCCGTGGGCTTTTAAAATTAATGCGCTTCGTGGTCCTGCTTCTCACTTGCGCCTCCACGGTCCTAAGCCGGGCAATCACCTACCGGAATTCAACGATTCCAGCCAGAAAAAATGAGTTGATATGTGATTCAGCCAGGTACGTCGGAAACCCCGCTGAGACGCAAATGACTGATAAAACATGCAAGATCATATGCTATGACGACTGCATCCTGTACCACGAAAAAGTATATGCCCGAACAGCACACCGGCGAATAGCACATTACTAAACAGCACATGATCGAACACCTGATCGCACACACTTTTGTGCACACACTTTTGTGCACACACTTTGGTGCACACACTTTTGTGCATACGTACATGGTGGTTTAGGAGGACATAGCGAATTGTTTGGGTAACCGGGAGGCGTTGGAGTGTTTGTACGAGTGGTGGGAGGGGTACGAGACGTTGGCGCGAGGTTGTGACGAGTCGAATTCGGGGTACTATGTGATGGTTTTGGATGAGGACCCGCGTTTAGGATTAGAGGCGTCAATGGCGAGTCGTGGAATGCTGTGGGTGGAGGTCGACTTGTTAACTAACGTGGAGAAGCCCGGGAATGCGGATTGCGTGAACGGTAGTCCAGCGTTTGTCAGTGTTTGGCCATACTCAAGTCTCAATTGGGACGCCTATACCAACCGTTGTCTCATGCCGGATGGTACTGCCGTTGCGCACTACGAAGCCGGTTATTCTATCATGGATCAGGGGCTCAAACTCCCCCTCGTCCGCCATGACTACTCCTACACTATTGGAGCTAACTTGACCGAAATGTTCAAGCGCGTCAGCAACGTCATGGAAGGTGGACAGGCACTCGTCTTCCAGGCCAATCAGTGCTGGGGGTCCTTCAGACGTGCACCCGGCCTCGCCGGCTTGGTCGTCCAACACCATAGGCCACTCACTGATTTCACACAATTCCTACCTGATTATTATTACTGATTTATTGTCCCAAGACAGCGCAGGCCTACTGCCTCTGTGAACAGGGTGGTCCGACCCCTGTTTGGTCCGACCAAACAGGGGTCGCGGTCGGGTGACCACAGTAAAGGACTGAACGCAGTGGGGAACTCAGCACAGTGACGGTTGGCACTGCCGCCGCCATTGAGGCTGGTGGCGCGCATCTAGCAATGACGACGGCATGCCTGTTCTTTTTGTCGCGAGCTTGCCCGTCATGTTCGCGAACAAGTTTCTTCCTCGCGAATGAGCCCGCCATGCTCGAATTAGCACACCTGTTAATTAGTTGGCATGCACGTGAATTAGCGCGCGCACTGGGAACGTGTTTGATATGGGAACGCGGTGAAGGAAGCTTGTTGTATTTTGCTTTTTTCTGACCGAAATTTGATGCCATTATGAATGGTCCGAAGCCTGCGACGACGCCCTATGCTGCTTCCTCGCAGTCTACGACTCCATATTCTCAAGGGCCGTATCAGGCATACTACCCGACGACGAGTCAGTTCCAGCCGGGTATGAACCCCGTCTCGGCGCAGACGCAGTACCAGGCGCCGGCGAGTCAGTCTCAGTTGAACGCGCACACACTGCCGAGTCAGTATGGTGTGACCGCGCCTGGAGCACCGACCCCGGCTCCGACTAGTCAGTTCGGTCCGAGCATGACGGTCCCGAGTCAGTCGATGGGGAGTCGGAGTCAGTTGCCGGCAGGTTACGGTGTTGCGGCTGAAGGGTACGTTGCCCCGGGGGGCAGTGCCGGATCTTACGGGCAGGCGAAGCAAACGAGCGGCATGTATGGCGCCTCCTACGACGCGAGTGGCTCGCAGGCTGCCATGGCGTCAGGTTCTGTCGCCGGTGGGTCTCTGTCAGGTGGTGGGCGGGTTCCTCCCAACCAAGTCCCTTCGTATGCCGGTGCCGCTGCCGGCGGACAGCCGCCCCCGTATCCCGGTGGAGCACACGCCGGTGGACAACCACCGTACTCCGGACAAGCGGGATACCCTGCAACCACTTACGGGACGCAGCGGGCTGAACCGGGACATGGCCCGTACCCGGCTGGTACCTCCTACCCGACCGGGTACCCTACTGGAGGCGCACCGGCTTTAATTTCAGCACAACCTCAACCGAGCGCATCTCTTGTCCAAGTGAGTGCGAGCGTGTTCCCTAACTCACAAGGTGTGCGAGGACGTGCTAATATACCGCTCGGTGCCGTGTACACCCTCATGAAAGAAGAACTGCCGGTCGTCAATCCGCCTACTCAGAAGCTGATCCGTTGCGCTAAATGCCGTGCGTACGTTAATTGCTATGTCGAGTTCCGTGACGGTGGCAGCAAATGGGGCTGCAACATATGTGCACATATCAACGACGTGCCCAACGACTTTTACTGCTCACTACTCGCTAACGGTGAACGCCAAGACAAGTTTGAGAAGCCTGAACTCTCACAGGCCGCCGTCGAATTCGTTGCCACACCCGACTACATGACTCGACCCCCAATGGCACCCGCATACGTACTACTCCTTGACGTCTCCAAACCTGCCGTACAATCAGGCTTCGTTCACAGCGTATGCCAGAGCTTTAGAAAACTCATCGAACTTGACAAATTCCCCGGACTTGAACGGGCACAAATATGCATCATGACCTACGACGCAAACATATACTTTTATACACCCGGCTCAGAAATACCACACGTAGGAATGTTTCCACGCAACTCTACCGCACTCAGATGCACTGTCGGGTTATTGCACGAATACGATCGAGCACACACACACGATCGAGCACACACACACGATCGTACTGACCCCGCGAACACAATTGTGGTCACCTCACACGAACTCTCGTAGATTTCCGTCGTGTCGGGCAGCACAGGCGAGGTGTTTCTGCCGTCGAATGATCTTTTGATTCATATTAAGGACAACAAGGATAAGCTTCTTCAGTAAGGCTGCGTCCCTTCTCCCCTTTCTTCCCCCTTTCTTCCCCCTGCAGTAACTCTCCCCTATTGGTCCCCTCCATTGGTCGCCTCCCGTTCGTGTGAGACATGTGTTGCAGTTTGTTAGACAACTTGAATTCATACTGGACGGATCAGGTGTCTGAGGAGTCATCAGTGGCAGGTGCGTTGACAGCGGCGAAGCTGATTTTGCGGCCAGTGGGTGGTAAGATTTTATTATGTCAGAGTACGTTGCCACTGGCTCCTGAGTTGGGTTTAAATCCCTCTCATGACATGCGGAAGAAGGATAGTAAAGGTCGGTCTACGACGAACCACGCGTTGCCGGATCCGGTGGATGGTGTGAAGCCGTCTTCGCCTTTCTTTAGTTCGTTGGCCGCACAATTAGCGCAATTGCAGATTGCGGTGGACACGTTTGTGGCGCCAGCGTTGCCAGTACCTATGGACGTGGCGACGATCGGACAGTTGGCGCGAAATACCGGCGGCCAGGTGTACTATTACCCATCGTTTAGTGGCGAAGTTTACTTATCTAAATTGGCTCATGACGTGGATCAGGCGGTGGCGGGAGTTGCTGGATGGGAAGGTGTAATGCGTGTTCGATGCACGAAAACATGGAAGATCACCAAATACCATGGTAACTACTGTTTCCGAGGTGTGGACTTGTTGATGTTACCCAGCTTCGCTAAGGAGCATACCGTTTCGGTACAGTTCGAACCGAACGAAAGTGTTACGATTGAAAAGGAGTGCTATGTGCAGGCCGCCGTGCTTTACACTACGAGCGCTGGCGAACGACGGATCCGGGTGGTGAATCACTGCATGGCGACCTCGCCAAATCTACGTGACATCGCCACGGGCGTGAATGTGCCAGCAACGATGTATTTGGTTGCACACAACGCCATGGACGAATGCTACGCGGGAAAGCTGGCGGACGGACGCGGTTACATCCATTCGCAAGCCGGGCATCTGGTGTCGCTACTAAGCTTAATTACCCCGTTAACGCCACCCACGGCCGACCCTAGCTACGCACTTGACGCTGGCAACGCAATTCAACAGGCCACACTCTTCTGTGCGGGTCTCATCAAAAGCACCGCATTCCGCGACGGCCGTGACGTGTCTGCTGACGAACGAGTCGTCGCTTGGAACCGACTGCGCAGTTTTACTCTCGCCGAGGTCGTCAGCTACGTCTTACCCAAACTGCTAGAGATCAGCCAACTTCCGCCCCAAGCTGGAGTTATGCTAGACAACGGGGATTGCAGTCTACCCGGCACTTACCGCCTCACCAATCGTGTGCTAAACCCACAAGGTGCTTACCTACTCGCCAACGCCGAACACCTTCTGCTCTGGCTCGGACGGGCTGTAAGCTCCGACTGGCTTCGTGCAGTCTTCGGCGTCAATTCTACCCAAGAAGTCCACTCTTACGCCTGGGATAATATCCCTGCCACCACACTACCGGGACAAAAATTACATAACATCGTCACCTACTTCCGGAAACAACACTGCAGCTACCTACCACTCATCATCTGCAAACAAGGCGAACCACTCGAAGCACGCTTCGTACAACTGCTCATCGAAGATAAAAACCATTCCATGGGCGCTGGCTTCCTAGAACTCTGGGACAAATTCACCAAGAATGCCGCCTCTCGGACGCAACAGTACATGCGGAGCGGTTAATGCGACCTGGAAATGAGTCACTGCGACAGGGCAATACGTTCGGCACACATCCTCGAACGAAACGTGTCCTGGCAGGAAATGTGTCCTGGCAGGAAACGTGTCCTGGCAGAACGTGTCTTGACAGAGCGTGGCCGTCATAAACCAAGACAAGGCTTTTTTTTAAGAGTAGATTTTCTCTTTAGTATGATCTTACGAAATGCATGTCGAACGCAAGACGGGTAGAGGATGTTGTCAAAATAAGGTGGAACCCGAGAGCATTGTTCTGGGGGGGGGGAAAAATAAATTGGCTGAATGTCCGGTATCCCAACGTATTTTCAGGTTAGCCGCACGTTGGGTGTTATACAGATGGGTGTTAGATAGATGGGTGTTATATATATACCGCTGGTGTTATTTAGCCGATTGGTATCCATTCGAATTATGTGGGTGGACCAACGGGGTTATTGTGTGACCTTCAAGAACGAATATTGGTGAACTGCGGAGCGTCCTTTCAGCGTATCAGTGCTGAATGGAGGATGAGGGTGAGCAAGATAACAGATGTGATAATTACGAGTCCTGATGATCCCGAATACATTGCCGGGTTGGTTGGCTTGTGTTTGACGTTGGAGGGAATTGAGTCAAGTACGTTCGATGTAGGGGCTTGGAAGAAGCGTAAGGACGAATACAGCCATCTTATAGATTTTTCACGGGTGTTTGGTGATGGACAATCGCAATCGCGATGGCAGCAAACCGAGGGTTCTGCAGCTTACTTGTTTGATAGAGAGTATACCTCAAATAAGGTGATGTACAAACTCTGGTGGAGAGGCGTTGACTTGCAAAGTCATGCTCCCAACCAAACTGTTGGAACGGATCAAACGTTCGATATATACAAGAAACTCAGGCAATCATTACGGTTCATCCGGGTATGGGGACCACCTGGTCTTTATAAAGCGCTCTCCCCGTCGCTGAGGCTCACAGCTCGCTTGAGGAAGCTGTGTTTGGAGATTGTCGAAATTCCAGAACTTTCAGAAGGAATGCCGTTGGTTCCGAATTTGCTAAGTCGATGGGACCCTTGCCTTGAACTCTACGTCCAGTCGGCCACATGTACGCGGGTTAGCAATGATGCTTCCCCCGACCCAGGGAATCCCTTGCCGAAGAAACGGAGACTGGAAGAAGAAAATGACATAGTAGAAAACGGCGAAAAAACGGAGGATGGTCGAGAAAAGAATGCTCATGGTGGAGATAAGGAAAATGATGATGGAGAGGAAGAGAATGATAAAGAAGTGAAGAATGACGGAAAATCAGGGACTAGAAATCCGTCTAGGGTCTACTCGATTCCGTTAATTTGCGGTCGGGGTAGAAAGCAGCTTGGCAAATTTTTGGTTGAGAAAGCGAAGGCCTTGAACATCCCCCCTGGTAAAGATTTCGCCAAGCTCAAGTCTGGGGAAACAGTGACCTTGAAAGACGGCCGGGTAATTCAGCCTCTCGACGTCTGTGAACCGTCAGTGGAAGGGGTCCCCTACATCATTCTGAACTGCAGCGGCGAAGATGACGTTCGATGCATCCAAACGCTTCCAGGGTTCGCCCAAAGGTGCCGAGAATTCGGCACACGAGGAGGGCTAATCATCAATATGTCCTCCGCAGAGGCCAATGTACCCGAACGACTGCTTGGTAGTAAGCTTTTCGGCGATCTTAGGAATCAGATTGTCAATGTTCAATGCTCCGAAAATAGCTGTTACGCTGAGCACTTGTCAGGTATCAAACCACTCGAGTCAGACATGCAACCGCCACCCATACTCTTTATCAACACCCAGTTAGCGTTGAACGAAATACCTGCAAGCCCGTTCATTGATCAGCAAGCTTTGATTAAGGCGCTCAGTACGGATCTACCAGATTTATTCGCTCACAATGAAATAACGTGTCCGAAACCTTCATGGTTCGGCCGAAGAATACCAATGATTCCATCGGCGAAAGTATACACTGCTCTAGTCACAAAACGTGCTGGAGGACGCTCTGATAATAAGATGGACTGTATTGAATGCTTGGATATTGCGTCCAGTGCCGATAAAGTCTCTGGGGACCTCCTGAGTAGCATTAGGAAGAACAACGCAGATTTAGCCTCGTTTGAAACTTCTTTCAAGCAGTTGCGGCGTCAAAATATGTTAACGCACACGTGTGCGATTACAGATTCCATTCCTGCTGATCTTTCTGTAACTCTTCTTGGTACAGGCGCAGCCGTCCCGTCGAAATTTAGGAACGTTAGTTCAACATTGCTTCGGTTTGGTGACGATTTCTCCGTGCTGTGCGATTGCGGAGAAGGAACCTTGGTTCAAATTTTTCAGGCAACGAGTGCACCGCAAGCGCAGCGGCTGGTCCAGAGCATACGTTGCGTGTTCATTTCTCACAAGCATGGGGATCATATCAACGGCCTTCCTGAATTCTCTCATTATCAATATAAGCGCGGAGATCGGCGCTGTGATAAGCTGACTATTGTGGCCCCTGATGAGATGTTTGATTGGTGTCGCAGGACGTGTGCTCCCCATCACTTTATCGCTTGCGAAGATTTCTTGGTTGGGCTGACACCGGTTCTGACATCAACTGGCTTATCGCTTTTGTTGCGGACAGCCTACGTCGACCACGTCGGGAGATTTAACATTAGTACCACCTCATTCGGAGCGCGTTTTCGGGTCACTCCTGGTCCTGCTTCCTCACATTGTGACGAGTTACAGAAATTGGGGAATGTGCTGCTGGAGATGACCGATGAGCGCGTCGCCGTGAGTTCCGCCGACAATTTGGTTTCTGGCGGCGCAAGCACGTGTGTGGCTTGCCGTCAGCATATCGACATCGGATTCAGCGGAGATTTGAGTCCCACACCGGATTTCAGTCGGCTCATCGAAGGCGTCGATATTTTGATCCACGAAGCCACCTTCGAGGATGAGCTGGCGCACGAGGCCGTAGCTAGGAAACACTGTACAGTAAGTCACTGCGTGGAAGCCGGTCTGTCAAGCCGTTGTCGGGCCTTGATCATGACGCACTTCTCTCAACGATATCCTTCCATACCACGAATTCGAGTCCCTGTGGGTTCACTAAGTCCTGCGATCATTGCCTTTGGCATGGACTTTTTGCGGGTCCCTATGACCTGGTGCCGTGAAGCAGACCTGTCATCCGTTGGTGAAGCATTCCGCACTCACAGAAAGGTGATTGCATCTCTCCAAGAAAATCTCGTACGACTGACGGCCGACGATGACGCCTAGTATCAAACGTGCCCACACACCACCCCACCCGTTTTACGTTACAACCGCCTGTACGTTGAGTCAAGTACCTGTACGTTGAGTCAAGTACCTGTACGTTGAGTCAAGTGACCTGTACGTTGAGTCAAGTACCTGTACGTTGAGTCAAGTGACCTGTACGTTGAGTCAAGTGCCCATGGCTACGAGCTGTGAGGCTTATGACGTCACTGAAGTAAAACAAAATGAAAGTCCAACCATGACTCCCTGATATGACGAACATATCTGGAGCCGCCAACTCGAGCGTTTTATGTAACAACAATTTGTCCTAGATATATAGCATCAATCTGCTTCAGATCTAAAGAAGAAAGATGTGTATGAATGGTGTAATGGTGGTTGTACATGTATAGTCTTACTTGGTAATATATCTAATACTGCTTGTCTATATCCTGGTCCCAATTGATCTTTAATGGGATTATGCTCAAGATAGATTGTATCTAAATTTACTAAAGTACTTAGCTTTCTTACTTCTTCCAACTCCTGTATATCATTTCCATTCAGCCATAATTCTTTTAACCAAATCATTTGTCCAATGAAATCTAATTTTTGAATTTTATTATTACCAAGATCAAGTGTATGAAGTTGTTTAAGACCAATGATTGAACATGGTGGATTTGGTAGATGATTTTCACTGACATATAACTCTTTAAGATTAGGGCATTTAATAGATAAATCATCATCCCAATTCTCCAAACGATTACATTGAAATGACAATATCTCTAATGCAGGCATATAAGGTAATAACATACTTGCTATCTTATTACGACCTAACCATAATTGCTTCAATGACTTACCCATCTCATTCGTTATACCACTCACATTCCTAATTCTATTACTACCACACTCCAATTCTTCCAACTTTGCCAAACCATCAAACCCTTCCATTACTTCGATCTTGTTACTCGCAAATCTTAACTGCTTCACATTCACACAATCCGATAAATTCTCAATACGCCGGATCTTATTAAAAGATAAATCTAAACTCCTAACTCAATATAATTATGCGCGCATTATATTATCCAAGTTAGTGATTGATTGGTTGTCAAAGAGTTGGTCCAAACAGGG
>NW_011645788.1:151039-172931 GCF_000223845.1 Gregarina niphandrodes | reverse complement strand
GGGGGGGGTAATGGGTGGGGGGGGCTTACTCAAGTTTTGTCATTCCTTCCAGACATTCGATTTTCTTGATTTGGTTTTGATACAATTCTAGAACCTCCAAATTAATCATGCCTTGAACACCTCGCATGTCTTCCAGAATACATGATATTACAGACAAGCTTCGACATTTTGTTACATCAATGTTCTCAATCTTCTTAATACGTCTCATCGTCAGATATACCGTCTCGTTATCAGGCACATCTTCGGCTTCGATTCTCTCAACGGCTACGGGTGGGACATCGGAAGAAGAATCGCCATCAGTCTCATCCGCCTGTGGTGTGCCTCCAAACGGCATTTTTCTTGCCTGATGTTTAAAAACGCCCCCTGCCATCCACTAACAGCCCGAGCTGCCCATTGGGGCTGATTTTGACGGATGGATGACACAGCATCTTTAGGACGACGTACGGAGTTTCCATTAGCATCCCCGTGCGGGGACGTGCTGCGGTCGATGTCGTTTCAGGGTCAATCAATGAAAGTGTTGCAGGGGTGAAGGCACGGCAGTGGGTGAAGACACGGCAGCGCCTCCACCAGAGTCCCCTCCAGGTCATTGCTGCCTGGACCGAAAATACTGCAAAGTTCACGAGCTTCATCCTGCACGATCAAGAACGGTTGACGAGCGGCCAAGCCGATGAGCTTTCGACAAGCCGCGATGTTGTCCTAGGGTGATTCCGCTGGTCTGGACACAATATTCCTACAGCATTTCCCCGCTTGCAATTTTCGCCCACCATCATTGATCGCTGGTGAGGTGCTCTGGTCCACCTCCCAGCGCCATACCCGATACCAGCTTCAATTCATCGCCACGCATCAACAGGGCTCAGTCCGTATCATAAAAACGCCTCGACGGTAAGGGGCATCAGGCACGGCAGCCTCCCTCCCGCCAGAAACGTTTCTTCCGCCAGAAGAGTTCGGGTTCTGGGGTGTTGGTCGGCATGCAATGTTCTCCCCATGGTGGGCTGCATCGTTGAGTGTGGTTTATGTTTGTAAAATTTTGAGAGGATGAGAGCCTTGGTGGCTGGAGAGAGTGGACGGGTGGAGGGTGTGGCGTCTTTGCTGGTGGCGGCTCACGCGGACCCTCGAGAGTGTTTGGGTTGTGTTGACGCGTCGGCGATGACGGCGGTGCGGGAGGAGAAGGTGGTTTTTGCAACTTCGACATCTGGTGATGGGGCGCGAGTGCCATGGGAGTTATGTCAGAGTAATTTGGAGGAGGTGGTAGAGAGTAGTCGCTTAACACGACGTGCGGCAGTTTGCTTGGCGTTGGAGATCGTGAAGCAGATGCGTGACCGGCATGGAAAGGGAGTGTCTTTCCTAGATTCGCTTAATCAGGTCCGAATGCCAGCATTTCGTAACTGTCAGGCAACCGTACTGGTACGTCCTCGGCACGAATTGCCAGACTGGACAGTCGCCTACGACCCTGCCGCTTGGGAAGTCATCGAGACACAGGCCGTCAAACAGTTCGGTGCTGTCATGCTCCAACTCGCCAGCAACGGCTGCGCTGTCAGTCAAGACAGCCTCCTGGCTCACAACCTACCCATCCAAGGCTGCTGTGATACTCCACCCGAACAGACTGTCAGTGATCATGATATACTTCACGTCTTCTCAGCCGCCGGCTGCAACACCTACGAAGATGTGGAAACGAGGCTCAGGCACCTCTATCGACGACTCACCGGAACCAACTACTCCCCACAAGCCTGGACCGTCACGCAACCTAATGCGACCAAATACAACCACACTACACCCAGCTGGTGGCCCTCACACAACTAGCCAGGAGGCGCCAACAACTGTCTGTGGACAGGGAACAATCAGTCGAGGAACAACTAGTGGAGTGGGAACAGGAGTGGGAACAGGACTGTTTTTAGAAAGGCAACCGAACACGTGTCACGAAACGAACTTCCATCACACAGTTCACCCTCTGCCGACACACGGATGACTTCTGCCAAACGTTTCACAGCATGGCCCCCACTGGAGTTCCACAATCGTGGTTGCACGCCGGCTGTAACAACTGGGCCACAATGTCGCACACACGGAGCGGCGGATTATGCGATTTTTTGCGGTACTCGACAACAACCTGGTCTGCGGTTGACCAAATACCGACAAATGCTCCGGGCAAGCGCAGGCCCACCAGCGCAGGCCCACAGCTTCACGTTCGTCTATCTTTGTTTCTGTGGGAGCGAGCCGGTCAGTCGGTAAGTTGCCCATCTGCTGTTGATGAGGTATTGTCTCCGGTTCCGGGGAGCCGGATTCGCCCGTCGTCGATACGGACTCGTCTACTGTTGATGTCTAGCCCACTTGGGTTAGACGTCAAAAGTGGGTTCTAAAAGAGGAGTGAGTTCTAAAACACGGACGGACGAAAACACGGACGAGTTCTGCAACACCGTTATCTGTACAGGGTCCCCCAGGAGGAGGTACTGTGAAGCTGGACGCCACGTAATGGGGCGGACTAGAGACTCAAGGAGACGTTGATCAAGGAGACGTTTATCCCCTCCGACTACAGACACAGTCGGTCGATTGATAGCAGACATGGGGAACGCACACGGTTGAATACGTGCTGAAGGGGCGGCTGTCCGTAGTCCTTCGAGGTGCAGGTAGAAGCCATCGGGACTAAACCTGTGAGATCTGAGACTAAACCTGAATCTCGAAAGCCTGGGGGCAGCCACCCGTTCAGAACGCATTCAATAAAGGTGCTCCCGAGTATGCAAGATGCTCCTATGTCTACAAGTCCCAGGCGCACGCACAGCAGCGTGTCAGCGTGTCTGCAATAAGGCAAGATGAACTCTGCAAGGTGTGGACGCGGCTTGAGTATGAGCGGCTAGCGATTTTGGGTTTTTTTGTTGCTCTATTACGAGGAGTAAAACGCGCGGCTAAAAAATATTTTTTCGGGGGATGAGCGCAAGAAAAGTTTGCTGTGCGCAAGTGAGGCGAGGGTTCCTGCTGCACTCCGTGTCGTTGTTGTTAGCAGTACATGGAGGCAGTATGTACTTAGATTGTGCAGACCGAAACGACGTGAACGCGTCAGTTTTGAGGATAAAAGATGCGCAGGTTTTGAAGAATCTGGACCCCAAGTCGGAAGCACTTTACTACGACTTGAAGACAGCGGCGGGCGAGAACCAGTTCTCACGACGACTGGGGCTGGCAGTGGCCCTCCAGGTCGTACGAGCGCTGCAGGCTTGCCCCCGCCAGCACGGCCTGCCAACGCTGCAAGAACTTAGCGACATTGGCATACCCACCCGGCAAGGTAAGTTCGATTTCCAGGCTCCCGAAGTAGCCGTCGCTCTCTTCCCCCAAGCAACCACAACTGATGAAGAAGCCTGCGTCGCCGCAGCTGGCCGTGTGCTGCGGCAATTCGCCTGCGCCGCCTGCATTGTCCCACCCCAGGCTTTCGGCACCAGACCGCCAGCATCCATCTGCTGCGAGCCAGTCCAACCAGCCATATTAGACGATCGCCAGCTCCTCAAGGTACTCTCCGGAGTCGGCTGCAAGGACCTTTCGAGCTGGGAAGACCGCCTCCTTAGATTCTACGAACAACTCACTGACACACAGCACACAGACCAAGCCTGGGCACTCGGCTTCCGCAACTAACTCCCGCCCACAACTTGGGTCCACAACTTCAACCCGTACAACTTCGATCAGTCGACGGACAAAGAGTTCCTCGCATTTTTGAGCACTCACATTTTTGCCACCCACATTTTTACCACCCACATCGCAGTCAATCGATGGACATACGTAAGGGCGTGCTTTGAAGGACGCCATCCCTCGTAAAAAAATGGAGTGCGACGCTTGTGACAAAGAGACGCACACTAACGAGCACGTTTTCGGTCCCCGGTCAGGTCGTCGCCTAAGCTTCGTTTGGTGGACACAATGTCCTCTTCCACTGCCCAAGAAGATGTGTGGCAGAAGAGTGTATGGTAACAGTGATGGAGTGAGATGTACCTGTTGAAGTTCGCGTTATTGAAGTGTGCATATCGCTGGTATTGTTAACAAACGATTGCACTTTGGTCACTAGAGAGCTGAATGTTTTGGAGCCGAATGAATCGTTGAGAACTCGATGTAAGAGAGTTTTGGAATGTTTTTGTGCTTCTTGGATGTGGTCAGTGGCGGTGTGGAGATTCTGAATAGGTTCAGTAAGCAGATGAGAATCGAGAGTGTTTTGGATAAGAGGGCGCATATTCTCCGCCACCTGATTATACCTCTCCAAATCGGCGCGACACTTGCTAACATCCCCCTTATACTGCAGCAGCTTGGAGTCAATAGCTTTCCCATCCTCAACGGCCGAGAGTCGGTCTCCCCACTGGCCGAGAGTTCTCTGTTGTTGTCGGGCGAAAATGACCTCCTGTTCCTGTTTTCTGATAAGTTGCTCGAAGTACGAAGTTAGACGGCTAACTTCGGAACGGCTATCTGTCAAGGCGTTAGCAAGACGGGAATATTCCTCTCGAATCTTGGACACGTCCAGCTCATCCGAAATAGAATCTCCTGTCATCTCCTCAGCCAAAACGCGCAATTGGTCCAACAAATCCTTCAATTCTTCCTCCTTTTGTGACAATGTCTTACGCGTTTCCTGAATAACTGCTTCTAGCGCTGTCTGCGCCTCAATAGACGCCTGGATCTCAAGTTTCATTCTCTCCGTATCTATATCCTTCTCTTCTTGGATCCTGGCTATAAGCAACTCCTGCTGACTAAAATGAGATGACACTTTCTGAACAAGCTCAGTTAGTCGTAATTCACCTTCTTCCTTAGAATGCCGATAATTATTCCGAACATCCTCCAACTCTCTAGTCAAACCGTCAATTACGTCCTTCCGGTTCTCTAATTCCCTTTTTAGACGAGATACTTCTTGATTGTGTTGCTTATCAAGAAGTTCCATTTTCTCAATGCTAGTGATTCTTAGCTGTTCTTGAATCACATCAGAATCTTCTTTCAGTCTTCGCCAGTCTAATTCACGTTCCTTAATCAACGCTTGCAAACGAGAAATCTCTAATTGGAATCCTTCCGCTTTTGAAGAATTTTCACTTTCTAGGGTAGTTAAAAGCTGCTCAGTTTTCTCAAAATTTACTCTAGGACTAACATCAAATGAATCCTTCAATTGCGCTTGAAGATTTTTGTTCCATTCCAATGCTTTAGATAACTCCGAATTAGTCTTTTCAATGATATTCATTTGCTCATTTCGATTTTCAATTTCTCGCGTCAGACCAGACTCCTTAGTTGCCAATAATGTTTTCATATGCTCCAATGTCTCCTCTAGTCGGTGCTTCTCAATGGCCAACTCATCTTCCTTTCTTGACGTCAATTTATTGTCCACAATCACAGGGCTTGAAACAGATCTAGCAGCATTATCCATTTCCTCTTCCATCATCTTAACTTTCTCCTGCTGCTCTTCCAATCTCGCCCGCAAAGCAGAAACCATACCTTCAAGTTTCATATTCTCAACCCTCTTGTCAACGGCTTCAGATAAAGCTTGATGTGAGTTTTTTTGAAGACGATTCCCTTCTTCAATAGTTTTGTTAAGTTCGGAAATATGACGTTGGAGATTCTGATGGACATGATTCATTTCGGTAGCGTCAAGAGTACGAGACACGGGACGACCTTCAGTTCCCCCTTGACTGGAACGTAACGATGATGCAAGCTGGGCACGAGATTCTTCCAAACGTTTAATCCTATCATGAAGTTGACTTATAACTTTTCTAGTCTCAGGCTTCTCAACTTCAATAACCTCAATAGAATTCCTATCAGAATTTCGCACACGTGTGCGAAGAGTATCTCTCAAGTGAGAAATTTCCTTCATTTTTGTTGAAATCTCTTCCCGATGTCTTTCACTTAATTCTGTCAGCTTCTTCTCCAATTCCTCATTCCTTTTCAAGATACCTTTCATAGATGGGATATTTTGACCAGAACTTGCTATCAATGAATTTCTTTTAATGGATCTTTTTAATGAATCAATTTCCTTTTCTTTTAGAGTAATATCTTCTTCTAATGATGTTATATTCCTCTGAAGTAATGTATTCTTCTCTTCTAAATCCAGCTTACTCGATTGTAAGCTTTCAAGCAACTCTCTTGACTGATTATTAGTAGCATTTGTGCTTAGCTTTATCAGTTCTTCAATTCTGGCTATCGCTGGCCCTGAACCACCACGACCCGGAGATGTTTTTAGTTGTTCAATTTCCATTTCCTTTTCGTCAAGTTGTTTCTGCAAAAGATCGTCATATTTTTTCTTCATATGATTATATTCCGTCAACCATTCTTCTCTATCTCTTGCCATCTCACTCTTAAGTTGTTCAAGTTGTAGTCTAAGAATATTTGTTTCGGATGGTTCAATGTTCTGTTTAGTCTCAGCGGCAACTAATAATGCTTGCATCTTCTGTATCTCCTCATCCTTATCACGTAAATGACGATCCATTTCCTCAGCAGCGGCAGCCATTTTAACGTCAGATTCGGCGACCACGGATGCAAGTGCGCTTTCGTATCGCTGTCGTGCAGCAGTGGCTTCCTTTTTAAGTTGATCGATACGATGTTTATTTTGCCTTTCAATACTATTCAGAATCTGTTTATGATGCTCATCAACCTTCTCTTGGTATAGATGAAGCCTCTTGTCCATATCCACTCTAGCTTCGTCCACCAGCTTTTGACAGGCTTCCCTCATACTCTTCTCCTTGTCTTCGAACTCACGATCCAGCTCCTGTTTAATCTGCTCTCGTAAAGCAATACGTCCCTCCTGTGTTACCTCATTCAGTTTGTTTATCTCGTTTTGATGTAACTTCCGGATACGCCGAAGCTCCTCGTTGTACTCCAGCTCCAAATCGCTTATCTCTCTTTTGTGGTCTTCTTTCAAAGCATCAATAATCGCCAGGCGCAGCTCTTCGTCGTCCTCCCTGGTTATACTTCCAGTCTTTTCCAGCTGCTTCTTCATAGATGCAAGATGGATCTCCAGAGTTTTTATGTCCTTCGCATAACGCTTAGCCGTTGCCTCCGCGCTCTCCTTTTCGGTTCGCAACTTTTCCAAGTCAAAATGAGACTTCGGATCTGACAGCTCCGATACCAGCCGTTCCAGCTCGGTATTACGCTGAACCAACTTCCCAGCTACCGCATGCATCTCACCATAGCTCTTCAGTTTTTCTCCTAGTCCAGTAGCCTTACTTTCAAGGTCACTGATACGCAATTGGTACTCCAATTCACGGTCATTCAATAGTTTTTGAAGACGTTCCAATTCTTTATCTTGGTCCTGGTTCGCAAGTTTACTCTTAAGAATACCCAAAGTTTCACACAGCTTCTCGTACTGACTTTCAATCAACTCTAACTGCTGTCCTCGATTAGCTGCGAGAGAATCCGCCGCGGCGTATTTCATCTCCAGTTCAGTTAGCTGTTTTTGGAAACCAGTGTTACGATCAGCCAACCGTTCCTTCAGCTCAGACACCTGTTGCACTAAAGATCTGTTCTCTTTGGCCACCGTTTCCACTGTCTCAGAAGTCTCTCCAATAGCGTTCAGTTGAGACGTGTAAATCCTCAGAAGCTTATCGTACTCATCTTTTAGACTTCCCACCCCTTCCTCGGCCGCCTTCCGAGCACTGGTCGCTTCATCAAGCTCCTTCTTCAACAATGACATTCGACTCGACAGGTCTGCGGCTTGACTCCTCAAACGCTCGTTGTTCTTCTTTATCAACTCCATCTCGATCAGCGAATGCTCCAACTCCCGCGCACGTTCTCGCTGGTCCAACACCTGTGTCCGAAGGGAACTTTTCTCTTCCTCCGTGCCCTGCAATCGACCGGTATACTCTCGGATTCGAGACTCATTCTCATCCTGCACCCGAGCTATCTCCAGCTCAAGACGGCTGTTCCGGCCTAACAACTTCTGACAGTAGTCGTTAGTCTCTTGAAACCTCTCCAATTGCCGATTCCTCAAACGTAATTGATTACTCGCTAGCTCTAAACTCCCCAGCACACTCTGATACTCATCCCTCAACAACTTCAGCTCCTGTCGCAACGCATACAACGTTTCCTCGCCCCCTGCATAAGAGGACTTGCGCGTCGACAAGAAACGAAATATATGACTCGTCACCGACAACCTACCCGGGGTCTCCGCCGTCGAACGGTTCTCAATTGACCAACGGCGACTGCCATCATCTATAACACAAACCAAAGTTCAAGCAGCGACCGAGTAGACCTAGGTCAGGATCAGGAAGGACACACACACAGGACACGGGGGGATTCACACAAGTGGCGGTACTGTTGCTTTCTACCGCTGTCGACAAAGGACTAGCTTGCTGTGCGGACACCTTTTCACGCTGACCCGGCGGCGCGGTGGCACCCACCGATGGCGTCGTATCCATCATTCAGAAAAAATAGTTAAAAAACAAACCCGCGAGTAGCCTGGGTCACCGGCACGATCTCAAACCGGGGAATCGACACACGCGCAGGAAGCATGGCAACCCACGCAATAGTCTGTGCAACATTGTCCGCCTGCAACAGGAAAGAGGTCTCCAGTCCAAAGTGTGCTGTGTTCAGTCCTCGTACAGGATGTCCCGTCTGAAGACTGTCACCCCTGTGCAGGTGATTGGACTTGTGCAGGTATTGGACCTGTGCAGGTGATTTGTGTATGGGGGAGCGGTCATACTGTCAAGCTGAGTTTTTCGGCGTAGACGGCTTTGGCTTTATCGAGGTCGCCTTTGTAGCGTACGATGGAGAATTCGGTATCGACGATGCCGGGTTCTACGTTGCAGACGCGGATGCCGGTACCTTGTAGGTCGCACCGGAGGTTTTCGGAGAATTGCTTGACGAAGGCCTTGGTGGCACCATACACGTTTCCACCGCGATAAGGCCACCGGCCAGCAACGCTGCCGAGGTTAATGACAGTAGCACCGGGGTTCATGTGCGGTGTAAGTTTAAGGGTCAGCTTAATAAGGGCGAGTATATTTGTTTCGACCATTTGCTGCCAATCCTCAGGACTGCAATCAGGCACAGGTGCAGTACCAAGTGCAAGTCCCGCATTATTCACCAAGCAGTCAACCTTACGACCCGGCAGCGCCTCCGAGATCCGATTCCAAATCTGATCCGGTGCGGACGGATTCGTGATATCAAACGTGCACAGTAATGCCTTCAGACCCAACTCCTCCAAACGGTCCTGCCGGCGGGCTACCAACACTAACGTCCAGCCCGCCTGAGACATCCTCAATGCAGTCGCAGCCCCAATACCCGCCGAGGCTCCCGTAATGACTGCGACTTTATCCATCAAAATTTACTACTGTCACTGCCAGTGCGGGTACTGCCTGCCAGTACGGGCAGTGATGCACTGCCAGTACTAGCAGTGATACACTGGCATTGCTATTGAGGGTACTGCTGCTGCTTCGGCTGCCAGCGACGGTCCTTGTAACCTTGAAGAGCCATGTACCGGATGTAATCTGGGTCGCGCTTCTGCGCATAGTACGCAAAATGCCGCACGTACTTGGCCACCTCCTTGATCACCGGGTCGTGACACTGCTTATCGCTGCACTGGTCGTGATGCAACGCCACCCACTAAAACGCACCTCTTCGCAGCCCCATTGGCATCCCGCCGGTCGCCCTCTCACAGCCCCCACCCTTGGCAGATCCCATTAGTCACCCCCGCCCCCACTGGTGCTTACCCTGATGCATCGGGCCGGAGTGTCGCGGGTGAAAGAGACGCTGTCGTACACGTAGGGGTCGTAATTGACGTCTGCGGTAGTAGGCTCCACCTCCCCTCCGTATGGGACCCCGGGTGCCGGTTCCCCGTTGAGTACGAATGTGTCTGGACACCACATGCGGCCTTTGAAGCGAGTGGCTCTGGAGCAGCTGATGGATTTCTCTTGGAGGAAGTTAGCGGGATTGTAAGCGTTTAGAGATGGTCTGAACCCTCGTGGACAGAAGGGTTCGGGGGGTAGGACTGGGTATCCTTCGCAAATATAGTACTTGGTCGGTTCATACAGATTGGTCTGGGTCTCGAAGACGTTCTGCAAGTGATACCCCGGCGTGCAGCGGCTCCCGATGTCCGCCCAGTCTTGCTCGTTGTAAAGCTTTCTTTCCGTACCGATACACCGGTACTCGCTGGGGTTGTCGAACACCCCTGTGGCTTCGTCCAGTGTTCTGTTCACCGCAGGGTATCGCGGTGTATATGGCTCTCCGCGAGGCGTACGGTTCTCCCAAAAGGTGTTGTTCGTCGGGCCCGACAAAGGCCTGCCCACCTTACGGTCTGACACCACCTTCGTAGTCTCGTGCAGATCGAAACTAGACGTCGGATTCAACTCCAAGGTAAACCCCTTCGGACACCGCATCACCGGACCTACAATCTCTTTCATCATGCAAATTCCAGCAACTGTTACTTCAAACGGTGGCCGTACGGGATACGGGTACCGGTACCGCTTCTTCTGTCGAGGACATTCAGTGAACGGCTCCAGTTGAACCCCTATTATGCAGTAAGGTCCTTGTGCCGTCCAGCCCTTCGGACAAATGACCTCTTGGGAAATTCATGAATACTTAACGATTCTCCGCCTTACTAGTTGTTAGGATCGGTGCTGCGTCATGCTCAAAAAAGGTTGTGTTGCTGTGTCCCAAGGCGTAGGCGAATAAAGGGATCAGATTTACAAGCATCCAGGCGAGCACACACGTGTGTGCTCCTTCATACCGCTACTGCGCTCACCCAGATTTCATACGAAAGGCGCACACACGTGTGCTATCGCGGGACAAGGGACTGTGTGGGTCCAGGGGCGTCCGTGCGTGGTCCGGAAAGGCGGCAAGAATGGAGCGGACGATGGAAATTGACCGGACGAAAACTGACCCGCCAAAAACTGACCCGCCAAAAACTGACTGGACAAGAAGAGCCTAGTGCAGCAAAGCCCCAGCATCCTTTATGGGCGTGAAGAACATGTCGCTTGTCATGTCGTTGGTGAGCGAGTGAACGACCGACGGTATGGGTTGAGCTGATATCAGGAACTGATATCCGGAGCTGGTAGCAGGTGACGCAGGCCGGACAAATATCGGGCGGGGCGATATGGGTGAGAAGATATTCACGAGACGATATTGGCAAGGGGAAGAACTGTATTGATGTTATTTACATCAGCAACGGAATGTCATCGAAGGATATTCGTCGACACACAGGACAGGCTGGGATATCATGATCGTCTGGAATGAACAGGTGGGCGCAGCCGCCGCAGACATAGTTCGCGGCCGGTGTGTTGAGGAGTTTCTTGCCTTTCCTGTTCCGAACGGTGAGGTACGCCTTTTGCTTTTTGATTCGTTCTGTTTCTTCCGCTCGGTACTTGTCCTTGGCGGCTTTGTACGCGCGCCACTCCGCTTTGGTCATCTTTGGCTTCGGCGGCTGAGCTTCTTGGCCAGTCGTGACGGTGGTTGTGGTTTGCTGGACGGTGTTGCTCACCATACAGGTGTGGTGGTACGGGCACGGAATGTCGGCGGCATTGGGAGGAATGACGAAGCCGGGGGGCAGGCCGGGGGCTGGTGGCGACGCGTCTGTGGTGGGCGGGGACGTGGGCGTGCCGGAGGTGGCGGAACCGATCGCAACAGATGGCGGCGGCGGAGCCGCTGGCGTGGCTTTGGCGGCCGCCGGTGACCCCACCTCCTCGGACGATATGACCCGCGTCTCGCCGGTCACCTCGTCTACCTCCACCTTTTCTCGTCGCACTACCTGGATGGTCCCGTCCGGCATTTTCTTCTTGATCACACGCACGGCGATCTTCTTCTTGCCCTCCATAGGAGCGCCGCCCGCCGGGGGCTCCACCTCCGTGATCTCGCCCGAGGCCCGAGGCGACACCTGCTTCGGCGACTCGCCCGCCTTCGCCCCCTCGGCTGCCTTGGCCCCCTCGGGCGACTTGGCGGCTTCAGGCGACTTGGCCCCCTCGGGCGACTTCGCGCCTACCGCGCCCGCAGTCTTCCCAGCAGCGTCTGCCAACTTGGCCGGAGACATGGACGCACCCTCCTTGGTCGCCGGTGGGGACTTGCCTCCTTCCTTGGCCCCGTCCTTTCCCGCCACAGGGATCTTTACTAACGTCTTGGTCGTTGTGGTCGTGGTCTTGACCGTGACCTTCTTCCCGTCTTTCATCACCACCTCCTCCTGCACGTCCACATTCGTCTCCTTCGCCAACTCCTTCCCCTTCGGAAGCGCCTCCTTCACCTTCGCCAGCGCACTCTCCTGAGACGAAGTGGCTGCGCCCGGCGGGCCAGTCACCTTGGCCTTGCTGACCTTCTTGCCCACACTCTCGCCGCTGCTGCCCTCCTTGGCTTTGACGGCGCCCTCCTTGGCCTTGGCTTCGGTCTTGGCCTTGGCGCCCTCCTTGCTACTCACCTTTCCCTCCTTCCCGGCCTTGGCGCCTTCCTTGCTGCTCACCTTCCCACCCTTCGCGCCTTCCTTGCTGCTGACCTTCCCAGCCTTGGCGCCCTCCTTGCTGCTCACCTTGCCCTCCTTCCCGGCCTTGGCGCCCTCCTTGCTGCTGACTTTGCCCTCCTTCCCGGTCTTGCCACCTTTGCCTTCCTTTCCAGCCTTGCCTTCCTTTCCGGCCTTGCCTTCTTTGCTGGCCTTGCCTTCTTTGCTGGCCTTGCCTTCCTTGCTGGCCTTGCCTTCCTTGGACTTGCCCTTGCCCTTTGTCTTGCCCTTTCCTCCTTCCTTGCTCTTTACCTTGCCTTTGGCAGCCTTTCCTTCAGCGGTTTTGGCGACCTCGCCTTCAGCGCCGGCCTTGGCGGCAGCTTCGTCGGGCGCCTTGGCTTTCTTGCCTCCCTTCTTGGCTTTCGCCTTTCCCTTGGCTTCTCCCTCGGCGGAGCCAGCCTTGGCCTTGCCCTTTTTGGCCCCCTTGCCTTTGGCCCCCTCCTTGCTTTTGCCCTTGCCGCCCTTTTTGCCACCTTTCTTGGCCACCTTTTCTCCAGACTTAGCTTTGGCGGCCTTCTCTCCCGACTTGGCTTTGGCGACCTTCTCACCCGATTTGGCTTTACCGGCTTTTTCGCCTGATTTGGCCTTGGACTTTTTCTTGGTCGACTTCACTACGGCCTTGGAAGAGACACCGCCTTCACCACTAGTCTTTTTCTCACCGCTGGTCTTTTTCTTTTCACCGCTGGTCTTCTTCTTTTCACCGCTGGTCTTCTTCTTCTCGCCGCTAGTCTTCTTCTTCTTCTCGCCGCTAGTTTTGGCTTTCTTCTCGCCCTTGGCCTTCTTCTCTCCGCTGGTCTTGGCTTTCTTTTCGCCCTTGGCCTTCTTCTCACCCTTGGCCTTCTTCTCACCGCTGCCCTTCTTCTTCACCTTGGCCTCGCCGGACTTGACTTTAGCCGGCGATTTGCCTTTTGCCTCTTCTCCCGAACCGGTCTTACCCTCCTTGGACTTAGAAGAGGCCTTCTTCTTTTTCTCGCCCGAAGCCTTTGCCTTCTTCACCTTGCCTTCACCCGCCGCCGGAGGGCTAGCCTTTTTGGCGGGCTCCTTCACCACGGGCGCCTCGCTCTCGGCAGCGGGCGTGGCAGCCGCCTCGTCCGCCACCGGCGCGGCCTTGCCCCCCGGCTTGCTCTTAGCTTTGGCCTTTGCTTTCTTAGGTGGCATGGTGCATCCAACGACCAAGGTGCATGTCCGTCTGGGAAACAGGATAGACCAAATTCAGATCAGGTTCAGACCAAGTTTCCTAACAGAAGAAGGGGAACGCAGGGGAGAGAGGGGGAACGCAGGGGAGAGAGGGGGAACGCAGGGGGAGAGGGGGAGCACAACTCAAACCCGGCTTGCGCGGGCAAGCTTCGACGGTGGGGGCGTGGTCGCTGTAATTTTTTTCGTATGGCAGAGGGCATTTGGAGCAACCAGCGAGGTAAGCAGGATGAGAGTAACCAGGTTGTTTGTCAGCTCATGCGGTCAGAGAGGTTAGCCGGGCTGCGAATCGCTTGATGCGCTCCGGTCGGCTACGCTGGTGTAGTTTATTGTCGTTGGTGCTGCTGGTGGTTATCATAATGCTCCTGCCGAGATACGAACACGCTTCGCTACTGACTTCCCGGGCGTCCGTGCCGCGGTCGATGATTCGACTTGATCGGGTAACTTCCCTTCCCTAGTGCTCAATAGTGTGTGCTCAACAGTGTGTGAACTGACAAGTGTATGTAAGGGTGCCGTGTTGTAGGACTTTAGCATGAAGGTCCAGCACGACGACGTGGTGGAGTATCCAGGGGGTCCACCACAGGCGTTGAAGGTAGGTGTGGACTCGCGGCATTTGCATGGCCGCGTAGGATACGATTTAGAGACAGGTGAGACGTTGTGGGTGCCGCGACCGCTGTCATTCAAGATGACGCGGGAGCAGAAGCGAGATGCGCATGAGGGTTACTGTTTCAACCGTCGAGTAAGTGAGTCGTTGGCGCTGGATCGCGAGATAGCGGATTACAACACGGCTGAGTGCAAGGCCAAGGACTACGGTGACGTGGAACTTCCTCGAGCGGATGTGGTGATCGTGTTCCACAACGAAGACTTATCGGTATTGCTACGTTCCGTTCATTCAATTCTTAATAGGACGCCGCCGGAGTTGTTGGGGGAAATTGTGCTATTCAACGACGCTTCCAACGATACGAGTCATAGCTGGCTGTTCACCGAGTTGCCATACCACGTAAAAAACTTACCAAAAACGCGTCTCATTTACGGGAGCAGACGTCGAGGGTTGATGATGGCACGGATCGAAGGAACACGATACACATCATCACCGGTAGTCGTATACCTGGATTCGCACATTGAGTGTGCTAGGGGATGGATGGAGCCGATGGTGTATGAGATTGCGAAGAATCGAAAGACGATTGTAACTCCGAAAATACACACTATCGATGCGGACAGCTTTGAATATGAGAAGAATGCCCTTGGTACCCTTAGCTTTTCTTGGTCGCTAGGTCAGACACATCCCCCTAACCAGTCTGAGTTCGAGCCGATTGCGTCGCCGGTTATGGCGGGTGGCTTGTTCGCTGCAGACAAGTCTTGGTTCATCGATGACCTGGGCGGCTACGACCCCGAAATGCGGTTGTACGGCGGCGAGGAGATGGAGATCGGGTTCAAGACATGGACTTGTGGCGGCCAGCTGCTCAACGTGCCCTGCAGCCGAGTGGGCCACGTGTTCCGAACGGCGGAATACTGGAAGGGCCAGGTCTATAAAGTGCCGATGGAAGAAATCCTCAGGAACAAGAGACGAACGGCAATGGTCTGGCTGGATGAGTACTTTGAAATTTTCAATATTGTCTCTGGCAATCTGCCCAAGGGTATGGATGTAGGTGATCTGTCAATGGTTTGGGAAGTTCGGAAACGACTTGACTGCAAGCCTTTCAAATGGTTCCTTGATAACGTAGCCGTTGATGTCTGGGTACCGAACCTGGAAACCGCCCGTCGTGGCAGCCTCTTCAGCGCAGGCTCCGTGCACCAAGGAGGCCGCGCTACCGACGACTCCGACGAATACGTTGAT
This sequence comes from Gregarina niphandrodes, assembly GCF_000223845.1. Classification (NCBI taxonomy): domain Eukaryota; phylum Apicomplexa; class Conoidasida; order Eugregarinorida; family Gregarinidae; genus Gregarina; species Gregarina niphandrodes. The sequence continues at coordinate 157,488 of NW_011645788.1, read as the reverse complement.
GAGCAGGGACGAATCATCGCGGGCACTTGTCTAGACAACCTCCAAACCAAGGACACTGGACCCGTAGGCACCTACGGATGCCATGGCCAGAAAGGGTCCCAATCATTCTTACTAGACGACGGCCTCCTAAGAGTCGGAGCAGGAGGATTTAAACACTGCATTAAACCCAAAGGCAAGACCAGTCTCGAACAAACCACCTGTAAATCGGGCTCCTACAATGCCTGGTCATACGAACCACTACCAGAACTACCCTTCACTAACGTGCCAAGGAACCCAGAATTGAAACAAGTACCCATTGGTCTTCTCAAGTACGACAATATAAATTGCCTCAGACTCGAAGATAATTCCGAACTGCTGGCACCTTGCGACAAGAATGACAAATATCAACTTATCGCCTTCAGCGGCTCTCTGGACGACTAGTGGGGACCGATTGGTGGGGACCGATTGATGGGGATCGATTGGTGGGGACCGATTGGTGGGGAGAGAGGTGGCCCAGAACCCGTTACGGTTCTCAGTTTTGCGGGAATGACAATTTTTCGAAACTATTTTGGTGTCGTTGGGGCCGTCTGCGATCGGCGCCTCAAATGTCCAGCCAGACACACGCTCGTGGGGTTCGAGTATAAAAAACCCATGACGGGGGGAGTCACTGCGTCCAGATCGCCAGGCCATTGTGTGCCGTTGAACGTCGTTGCTTGCGACCTGAAGGGTGGGCACCCTGCTGCTTGCTGTCTTTGCGCTTGTAGCGCTGTACGGGACTGTTCCCACTTCTGACCCACAGCAAACTTCATTGCAACCCTCTTTCGTGAATTTGCTGCTGGGTCCGTGAACTTATTGCTGGGGTAGTCGATCGATTCCTAGTATCTCAGCACCTGGGTGTTACAGACCCCTTTCGGTATAACCCTTCACCCAAGTAGCTGACTTGAACCATTCACTATTGTATATCCGCATGTTCTCTGGATCTGATGTTGTCTGGATCTGATGTTCTCTGGATCTGATGTTCTCTGGATCTGATGTTGTCTGGATCTGATGTTCTTTCTCTGCATACTACTCATTGGCGATCAGTGTCCGAATATTACCATCGTCGCCAACGACTCCGGCAGAGGATCAGTCCATTGCGTTTGAAATTCAGCACCGAAAACTTTTGGCCCCGTTCCACTCGAACAATGTTGTTCTTTCAAAAGGCAACGGACCCATCTTTTGCCGCGGTGACGACGATCGGAATTTCCGATCTGGGTGGGACGATACCTGTCATGTTTACGCCCAGCCGCCTTTCTGAGAAGATCTAATAATTTCTGTAGTCATTTAATTTCCAACTGTCCAAGGTTTTTTCCCTAAGCATCTAGAATCGCGTCGAACATGAAAGGAGGTCCAAGTAAGTGAAATTCAGTAGAATTGGCACGCTTGTCAAAGGCAACCATTCCAGCACTAGGACCAAAGGTTACTTCCCTGTAATCACAACGCCTAATGTCGTTTGCCATCAAATGCGGAACAGTGTCCTAAGCGCCGTAGCACCATCTTTAACGGTCATGGAGGCCGTCCGCTCAAAGATGCTGACCCACCAGGGACGACCAGACGGTTTTTCTTCCTTTTGGCACTGGAGCAATAATCGGAAGGAGTATGGCCAAAAGGAGTATTGTCTCCATCCACGGACAACTGCCGTTTTTATAGCTCGATGAATTAAATGCCCCAACGCATTTGGACCCTATCATTTGTTGCCCGGGGATCTCTCTACCGTAACCTTCAACTGACTCGAATAGATAACTAGATAGTCTTACTCCCTCTCGATATTCCTCGAGCATGGCGAGAGTCCCGAGGTGGTCTGACCCGTGTAATAAAACGCGTGTATGGAGACAGTCAGATCTTCTCTCTCTCCTCCGCATTCACTAGAGTTTCTTCATCCCTGTAGGGCGCAGCAAAGTAAATCTAATGGCCTGTTCGCGCGAGTTCGCGGAGTAGATTTTGCTGCTTCCCACCGCGAATCACTTACCGCGAAGTTGTCGAAACGGAGACGTCATACCTCGTCGCACCCCACGTTATGATCGGCCAGCAGCTTTGAATGTTAGGAAAGCGTCCTGTGTCGTTAATATATGGTAAAAGTGGTAGGGAGTCATGCGGTCTTTGACGGCCCTGGTCGGTAGTGTAAAAGTTGGTCGGTGAGTCAGTTCGGTAAGTTTGTTGGTTGCTAGTAACGGTTGCAGCCAATGGTCCACAGTTCTTGGTAACGCGTCGGTGTGCGTCCATGGTACGTCGGTAGTTCAGCTCTCTTCACCCTCTCGGTCAAAGTCGGAAGGTCATGCATGCATCGTCTTAGATCCCCTTGCGAAATCAAGATCCCACTTTATACGGTTCGCACTTTAGTAGAAAGGGCCGAAGCCACTCACAAAACATTCATTGCCTTCAATCGGCCGAACGGCTCGTTTATCTTGATCACGGGCACCGGACTAATTTCTAGTGTCGGCAATTCGTGTCTTCTCATCCTCAGCTCGAAAAGGATAGTTTAGGTGCTTATTATTGGATGGAGCCAATTCTTATAACATGTCAACTGTTTAACACAGTCCAATAGACTCGATCGAACTCCTCATTGCAGAGGCCGGATGACACATCCGCAACTTTGCACAAACTGTACGTCTCACGGGCGTCTGCCCCATATTCCTGCAGGTGAGAGAGGCCATTATCACGGGGACAGGGAGAAAGGGACGGGACAGCGCTTGTTTGGCGTTGTTCTCCAGTCCAGTATTTTCCAGTCCAGTATTTGGCGGCGCGCCTTGTGTCATCGTGCACTGGGTTCGCCGTGCACGCGGCAGATCTCTTGGGTAGGTTGGAAGTGCGATTCCTTCTTGGCAACCAGTGGTCTGAGCCAGTACCTCAGTAAAAAGAGGTGAATCCGCATTTTAGTTGCGGGAGTATTTTGGTCTTGTGATAGGGGCTGCTGTTGCCGTATTGAAAGTATTGCATTTATCCATTTATATGATGCGGTTGGCGGCGTCGCAGTCGCTGCTCATAACCCAAAAGTATGCCGCTATCGAACACTTACTGATATTCGCATTACATCTCCCGTCGGTCGCCACCGACAGCTGCTGGATTTGAACCAACGCGGGCAGAGCCCAGTAGATTTCGAGTCTACCCCCTTAACCACTCGGGCAAGCTGCCGTAATGCGTAGGATTCGACCTTCTACCAAGAAGGCTCGGAGACTCCGTCATACACACTGACCCAACCGAAATTGCATGTGCTTAAAAGACACCCAGACGGCGTTTCCACGTTGCAGGTTTGGCTTGAATTGTCTCTCCATATTTGCGACCACCGACAGACACAGTAGGCGACGTGTACGCGCTCAGCCCAACGGGGTGTCTGACTGACGGTATTTGTTTTGTGATAGGTTAATCATCTTGGGCCTGGTGGAGCATCTTGGACCAGGGGAAAAAAAAAGAACAAATGGCGGCGCCGTAAGATTCAATTGGGGGGGGGGGTTCGGTGACAACAAGAAGCGGGAGCAAACAGAATCAAGCCCGACCGAACCTAAGGCAGACCACCCCAGCAAGCCTGTTGGCTACAACTACAAGAAGTAGGGTCATGTATTATGTTGACGGAGTTTCGATCAGGGGTCACTATGGATGGATTTAAGATAATCTATCGTGCTATAAGGACCCAACAGAATCCGACAGGAAGTCAACATCGTAGACATTGATGCAGCACGGGGGGACTGATTGCGGGCTGAAGGGACAGATCGTTCGAGCACGCAAGCCATTCCCTGGCAAGTCATGCACATCCCGCATTGCTTGATTCACGACACACAATTAATTACCTTCATTCTCGACGACCATTGTCACGAGTGTTCTCAAATGGAACTGATTCCAATTCACTGTCACCGTACACTGCTATTGGAGCAACTACAGTAATAAGTTTGGTTACTTCGCCGGCATGGTGATCAACGAACGCCTAGTTCTACCCCCGCTGAACAAACTTCCAGTTAGCCGAACAAATTCTATGGAAGCAGCTGGGTTTCCGTCCTCATCCAGCTGGGAAATGATTTCTACTTTGTGTGTGTATTATGACACAGTTGCCAGCACCGGCCAGGCGGGAGACGCGAAGAAACTTACTCCACATTAGCGGACCACAGAGGACCATAGCAATCAGTATGGCAGACACGGGTGTGATCATCCTTGCCATTTGGGTAGCGGGGGTTTCTGTTAGCCTTGGGGATAGATAGCATCCCAAACACTTCCCGTGTTCGGGCGTTAAATCGGAATGAGTTAATCCACTGGGGCTGGTCGTTAATCTTGGTTTGACAGAGGGCATGTACAATTCGGCAGACACAGTCGGGGATTTGGCACACAGATTGATTGCAGGTTGTCGAACAACTTGGGTCTGCAGAATAGGGTGTGTTTAGGGCGACGCCGAAACCAGGGCCATCCACAGGGTGGACAGTAACATTCTGTGAATTGCGGCGGGCTTCTGACAACAAGTAGTTTGTCGTCTCCTCGTCCCGATGGCACTTAACAGAACAATCCTGGATTCGGTGAAGATGGCGTTTTGCAGCATCGTGGACCGCAAAGACGTCCATGGACACTGGACCAAAACGATGACAAGAAAAATTGACTTGTTTAACGCAACCGAAGTCCCACCAGCAGTTTTGTCTCGTAGCCACCGTTGTTTTACACATCATCAGTCCACTTCCACCGTCGCATGGATAGCGTCCAATGTCCTGCAACTTTTGCCAGGGGTCTTTAGAATAGTTCTCACACTCTTCCAAAGGCAACTGAACCTTGCTCAACTCGCGTCGACCCAATCTCAACTTTAGGGGGTCACTCGCACCCGCGGGCTCCGTCTCCACAACTTGCAAGTCACTGACGGTAGCAACATCCGGGCTCACCTTACGGCAGTCATATTCGCAGTCATACCTGTCACCTACTCTGTCCTTTGTGTTGAATGCTGACAACCGTCTCGCTACGTCTAGCACTGTCGTATTGTAGCCGATTGACTCAATCGATTGATCAACCGTTTCTCCCTTCGCCCTAAAGCGACACTTGACCTTTGCAAAATCACAGGAACAAGTCGGGGCATCCTTCTTACAGCCGATACACTTTCCTGAGCACTCCCTTACGACGGGATAGCGCGGGCGCATCATCGCTTCGAAGTCATTTACTTCAGGAACTGAAGGGGCCCGATCAAAATGCATGAATCCCGTATCAGGGCACCGGGGAATAAACGGAAGACGCCTTGCGGTCTCCTCCCACAGATCGCGCACCATTTTACTATCACGGTCGCACCGTACAACGCAGCCTCCCAGCCTTTGCAAATAATGTTCAATCGCGTCCTTCACCGCAAACACGTCATACGTCCAGGGACCGAAATGATGGCAGGTGCCAGCGGAGGGTTCTCCACACATCAATTGTCCACTACTGCCATCACATGGATATCGCCCTAAACCTGACCCGATTAAGGGCCAGCTACCATCTCCATAACCAGACGAATTAAAGGCCTCATCGCATTTGGGCCCTGTGATTCGGAGCCCGTCCAATTCAAGTCTGGTCATCAGCGTCTTAAACGGACCCCCATATTCTGGAATAGTCTCTGTACTTCTACCCGCCCCGGTTTGCAACGTATTCTTGATCATGTTCACAGCGACTGTTGTCGAAAGATCATTTACGTCGGATGTGACATGCGAACTGCTCGTGGTCTTAGTCTCGGTCTTGGTGCTTGTTTGCCTAGTCTTCCGTGTTTGCCTAGTCTTCCGTGTTTGCCTAATCTTCGGTGTCACATAACGCGCAGTTGAGCTAGTGTCGTGCATTCGCTTCACTGTGTTCGGTGTCACATAACGCGCAGTTGAGCTAGTGTCGTGCATTCGCTTCACTGTGTTCGCGGCAACGGTGGAAACAAGGTCCAAGACGTTCGAACTGCTCGTGGTCTTAGTCTCGGTCATGGTGCTTGTTTTCCTAGTCTTCCGTGTTTGCCTAACCTTCCGTGTTTGCCTAATCGTCGGTGTCACATAACGCGCAGTTGAACTGGTGTCGAGCATTCGCTTCACTGTATTCGGTGTCACATAACGCGCAGTTGAACTGGTGTCGAGCATTCGCTTCACTGTGTTCGCGGCACCTGTGGAAACAAGATCCAAGACGTTCGAACTGCTCGTAGTGTTATTCTCGGTCGTGGTGCTAGATAGGCTCACATTAAATGTTCTCCCCATGGTACGTTCGGCAGCTTCCGAATTACCGCTCATGCTATGTATCAGGCCTGCAGCCGCCCCACCGAGGATAACAATACCCGCAGAGATAACAGAAGCAGTCAAGCACCATCGATTCAGTCGGCTTGGGACCGGCCCGCAACCTACATCTGACGCACTTTGTTGGAGTGGTATCTGTGCCAGCCACTCTATGGCTGCAGTACGGCGAAGGTCCTCCAGCTCCGCAGGTGTTAGATGTCTGCAATCTGTGACTTCCAGGGGGCCTAG
>NW_011645788.1:147308-151019 GCF_000223845.1 Gregarina niphandrodes | reverse complement strand
TCGTGGTGCTAGATAGGCTCACATTAAATGTTCTCCCCATGGTACGTTCGGCAGCTTCCGAATTACCGCTCATGCTATGTATCAGGCCTGCAGCCGCCCACCGAGGATAACAATACCCGCAGAGATAACAGAAGCAGTCAAGCACCATCGATTCAGTCGGCTTGGGACCGGCCCGCAACCTACATCTGACGCACTTTGTTGGAGTGGTATCTGTGCCAGCCACTCTATGGCTGCAGTACGGCGAAGGTCCTCCAGCTCCGCAGGTGTTAGATGTCTGCAATCTGTGACTTCCAGGGGGCCTAGATCTTCCAATGACCCAGGGTCGCGCACCTTTCCCAGCCCCCACATTTTCCGACCAACGCTGTCGCAGCAGATCTTATCCGAGACATGGGAGAACTCTTTGCCTGGGTCCACGCTATCGAAATACGCTTTGAGGTCACGCATTGCCAACGTTTCTCCCATAGTATTGCTCTCACCACGAGGACTCCACATGAAAATTCTTGAACACGTCTCCAGCCAGGGCAATCTTTTGCCTTCGTCCAAGAGGGCTTCTTCCTGACTGAAACCGTCTTCCCCGACTGCTTCAATGAACTCGAGGTCATTCATTGCCAGCGACTCTTCCCTAGTATTGGTCTCACCACGTGGATTCCACATGAAAATTCTTGAACACGTCTCCAGCCAGGGCAATCTTCCGCCTTCATTTGCTTCTTCCTGAGTCCCCGCTTGAATCAATTCCCTCAAGGCTTTCTTAGGTGCCGCAACGACGAATTGAACGGTAGCCTCTCCTCTTCGATCGCCTAGTGTCAGCAGCCGAACATCACAGTCGGTAACAGATGGTTGCATCCCATCGACACCCATAAGCCCGGCTAACAGCCCCATGCATTCCACATCTGTAAACGCACGACACGATGCGGTCTTCATCACGCGCGCAGCTATACCAACTGACTTTTTTTTTGGGGGCGTCGAAAAATGGCGAGTGTGTTTCGCGAAGCATCAACGACGATGTGGGGACATTGAGACTGTCCGTACAGCAGCACAGCAGCCATGAGCGCCGCTGGTGAATCATTCAGGTCTTCCTTGCCATCCCTCTGGTGTCACGCGGAGCCATTCCGTCTAGCAACCAGCGAACGGGTCAATTTCCCAACGCAAGTTGTTTCGTCTGGGGGACGCACCTGCTTTCGTTTCGCAACTACAGGCATGGCTCTTAATTCACGTGTACGGTGTGAAAGACTCAACCGACGGGTGCCCCACCGTTTTGGCTCGTTGGGCCGTTGATCGGGGGGAAAGAGGGATGGATCCGTCGATGTTCTGCTCTCAGTCGTTTTGCGTCAGACTCGCGTAAGGAACTGTCCGCTGAGCGTTTTTATCGCGGAGTCTGCCGACTGGAAGTTGTCGTAGCTGATGAAGCCGAAGCCCCTGGACCCGTTGGTTTCTGGATCCTTCATGATCTTGGTGCTGGTGGTGTTTCCGAAGGCAGCGAATCGCGCCCTACTAGCCGTGGGGTGTGTGGTGCAAATCGTGTTTAGACACAGAGCTAAGACCAGACAGACCCAAAAAATTTATTCTGTCCCGGCTGACCAGAGTAGGCCATAGCAGTCGGCTTGGCACATCTTGGTATTAACACGCTCGCTGTTGCGCTTTACGGAATATTTGGGGTTCAAGTTAGCCTTGGGGATAGATAGCATTCGAACCATGTCCCACATTCGCGCGTTAAATCCGAAGGAGTTAATCCATTGTGTTTCTTGGGCGTTGTCCACTTCGATTTGGCAGAGGGTATGTGAAATATGACAAGTACAGTCGGGGATTTGGCACACAGATTGATTACAGATTGTCGAACAACTTGTGTCTGCAGAATAGGGTGTGTTTAGAGCAACTGTGAAATCTTTTGTTGACTTGGTGTCTCTGTCCACAGGATGGACGGAGACATGTTGTGAATAATGATGGGCCTCTGCCAACAAGTAGTTTGTCGTTTCCTTTTCCGAGTGACACCTAAATAAACAATCATCAAGGTCGGTGAAGTGATGCTTTGTAGCATCCTGCACGGCATAGACGTCCATCCACATGGGACCAAAACGATGACAAGTGAAAGGTAGACTATCATAGCAACCCCAAAACCAAGGTCGGCACTCTGTTAAATACGTCTTTTTACACATCATCAGTCCACTTCCACCACCACATGGAAAGCGTCCGATCTCCGTTAACTTGTTCCAGGAATTTGTAGGATAATTTTTGCACTCTTCTAAAGGCAATTGAAGCTTGCTTAACTCTCGTCTACTCAATCTCAACTTCAACAAGTCTCCCGCGCGCTCCGTCTCCACAATCCGGACGTCAGTACCGGTAGCAAGATCCGGGCGCATCCGGCGACATGCGCAATCACAGTCATAAGTACCATCCTTTCCCTTACTATGCGACATCTTTCTCAACACATCTCGCACTGTAGTATTGTAACCGATTGACAAAATCCATTGCGGAACCCAATCCGTATCTCCCGGTGTCCAAACGCGACATTCAACACTTGTAAAATCACACAGACTTGACCGACAACCAATAGACCCCCCTGAGCAACGCTTTACGACAGGATAACGCGGTCGCATCATCGTTGTGAAGTCACTCATCTCCAGTTCCCCAAACCCCTTATCAGGACAACGAGGAACAAAGGGTAGATGCCTTGAGGTCTCCTCCCACAGATGGCGCACTCTATTATCCGAATCATCACACCGTGCAACACAGGCTCCGTCGTTCGGTAGATAACGTTCTATCGCGTCCTTCACCGCAAACACGTCATACGTCCAGGGACCGAAACGATGGCAGGTGCCAGCGGAGGTACGTGATGCACACATCAACTGTCCACTACTGCCATCACATGGATATCGCCCTAAACCTGCCTCGATTAAGGGCCAGCTACCATCTCCATAACTAGATGAATTATAGGCCTCATCGCATTTGGGCCCTGTGATTTGAAGTCTCTCCAAATCAACTCCAGTCATCGGCGTCCTGGCAAAACCCCCGTATTTCGTAACAATCTCTATGCTTGCCGTCGTCTCCGTCGGTAATGTTTCCTTCATCATGTTCACGTCGGATGTTTCACTCACGTCGGATGTTTCACTCACGTCGGATGTGACATGCGAACTGCTTGTGGTGTGGTCCTCGGTCATGGTGCTTGTCTGGTTCATGTTGGGTGTCACATAACGCGCAGTTGACCTAGTGTCGAGCATTCGCTCGAACGCGGCGACTGTGGAAACAAGATCCAAGGGGCTCGAACTGCTCGTGGTGTTATTCTCGGTCATGGTGCTTGTCCGGTTCATGTTCGGTGTCACATAACGCGCAGTTGAGCTAGTGTCGAGCATTCGCTTCACTGTGTTCGCGGCACCTGTGGAAACAAGATCCAAGACGTTCGAACTGCTCGTAGTGTTATTCTCGGTCGTGGTGCTAGATAGGCTCACATTAAATGTTCTCCCCATGGTACGTTCGGCAGCTTCCGAATTACCGCTCATGCTATGTATCAGGCCTGCAGCCGCCCCACCGAGGATAACAATACCCGCAGAGATAACAGAAGCAGTCAAGCACCATCGATTCAGTCGGCTTGGGACCGGCCCGCAACCTACATCTGACGCACTTTGTTGGAGTGGTATCTGTGCCAGCCACTCTATGGCTGCAGTACGGCGAAGGTCCTCCAGCTCCGCAGGTGTTAGATGTCTGCAATCTGTGACT
>NW_011645788.1:128218-146714 GCF_000223845.1 Gregarina niphandrodes | reverse complement strand
GTCCAAGAGGGTTTCTTCCTGACTGAAACCCTCTTCCCCGACTGCTTCAATGAACTCGAGGTCACGCATTTCCAGCGACTTTTCCCTAGCATTGCTCTCACCACGTGGATTGCGCATGAAAAATCTTGAACACGTCTCCAGCCAGGGCAATCTTTTGCCTTCATTTGCTTCTTCCTGAGTCCCCGCATGAATCCATTCCCTCAAGGCTTTCTTAGGTGCCGCAACGACGAACTGAACGGTCGCCTCTCCTCTTCGATCGCCTAGTATCAACAGCCCAACATCACAGTCGGTAACAGATGGTTGCATCCCATCGAGACCCATTAGCCCGGCTAACAGCCCCAAGCAAACGACATTTATAGACCCCTGGCATGCTATCGTTTTCATTTCGGGCTGAATTATTCAGACCGAAAGGGCAGTTTTGATTTTATGATTGGTTAAAGGAAAAGAGGGGCGACGATCGTCGGTGTTCTGCTATCAGTCGTTCCGCGGCAGAGCCATGTCGTTCTTGCGAGTCTTTTTTGAATGCGTAGGTAACAGTGATTTGTTTGTCGCTTAGGAACTGTCCGCTGAGCGTTTTTATAGCGGAATCTGCCGACTGGAAGTTGTCGTAGCTGATGAAGCCGAAGCCCCTGGACTCGCTGGTTTCTGGATCCTTCATAATCTTGGCGCTGGTGACGTTTCCGAAGGCGGCGAATGTCTCGAACAATTTCCGTTCATCGACCTGTGGCGCTAAATTGCCTACGAAGAGATTGGCACCCACTTCGAACATCTTTTTATCTTGGGCTGCTTTGTTCAGCCGCAACGGCTTCCCATACAGACAAGTCGTACTGAAAATTCGAATTGCATACTCCGCATCCACTTCTTGCTCGTATTCTATAAAGCCATATCCTTGGTGCTGTCCAGTAATTTTATCTCGGGGCACATGCACATGTTTCACGGGCCCCGCTTGGATGCATAACTCCCACAATACATCCTCACTAACTCGTCTATCTAGGTTCCCCGCGTATAATGTGGCCTCTTGATTACGCTCATACAACGGATTTATGCCATCCCCTCCACCATACATACTTTTTTTCTCCTCCCCGGTAACATCTCTCTGCCGGATTCCGGATTTTCTATTTCAGAATCAGACGACTAGAGCCATCAAGCTAGAGCCATCAAGCTAGAGCCATCAAGCTAGAACCATCAAACTAGAGCCATCAAGCTGGAGCCATCAAGCTAGAGCTACATCAAGTTGAAACCGTACGAATTAAATGATACGACATTTGACATGAGTCAAATACGGAAAAGTTTGCTCAGTCAAGTACGTGAGAAGCCGAAATGGAGCACCGGAAATAATCTTGTTGTATATAGTAATTATTTGAGTTGCTGTCAGGACATCTTGGATGATATAGAACGGGCGCAAACACGTGTTTGGATTGAAACATATGGCATTGACGACACCCCAGCTGCTGTCCAAGTGGTAGAAAAGCTTGTCGACGCCGCGAAACGGGGGGTTCAATGTGCTGTATGCGTTGATTCTATCGGATCATTTGGAACCTTGCCTATAAAACTTCTTACAGATTTTCGCAGACATGGCGGCAAAGTATTGATATGGAATTCGATTTTACGGCCACGATACTCTCTATTCAACAGAAACCACCGGAAAGTTGTTCTATGTGATAATATAGCCTATTGTGGCACTGGGAATTTTGATTGGAGATCTATAAGGTTGACCTCTGATCAGAGTGTCTTGCCGTCCGATATGTTGCCAACTAATATCTCACCATCTGATATGTTGCATCCGATAATGTCTGAAGCAGGTCTGGAAAAGCAAAGCATCTTGAAGAAAAAAGTGGTCGGTGCATTCACTCCAATGTTTCGAAGTTTGTTCAGGTTACTGTTTCAGGATTTGTCTGCTACAAGGTTACCTGACATCAACCATGCCATCAGAGCAGAAGGACCTATCACCGCTCAGATTTACGAGTCGATGCGCAAAACTTTGAAGAAGTGTGACGTACCCTACGGACGGTACCTAGACAAGAATCTTTATACCATCAATACTGGGCGTAACACGGCTTGGGGTGATATCGTCCGCGCAGGAGAGAAGTTGTTCAGAAGACTATGTACGACACGGTTGTTTGTATCGAATGCATCGGACCTGAGAGAAGTCCTTTGGGAATGGCGTCAGCGACATAACTTGGTTTCAGCCGCCACGCAGGGTCTGGGAATGCCGGATCCGAGGGGTTGCCACTTGCTCGCCTCCACGCTCCAAGCAACTGCTACGGCCAAAGCCAGTGCTGCCGCGAAAGCGACTGCTGTTACCGGGAAAGCCGCTGCTCCCGAGAGCCGTGGGTTCGCGGTTCGAAACGCGTCGTTGATGTGGTTGGAGTCTGAGGGGTGGGTGCCGGGCCTGAATTCTTACAAGAGGGTGTTGGCTCGGTGCTTGGATGGTGCTAAAGAACGGTTGTGGGTAAGTAGCAGCTACTTCCACCCGCCCCGGTTTTTGCGCAAGTGTCTGGTGCAGAAGATCCAAGCCGGTGTCGACGTGAAAATTCTTGTTTCTGGTAACAGCGATGTGGTGGGAGATGAAGAGGCTACAATGTATGTTTTGAAAAAGTACTTCAGCGCATGCCGGGACATTCGCAGAACTATCGGCCGACACTTGCATACAAAGACTGTGCTAGTCGACCATAACCTGACACTAGTCGGATCCTACAATTTAGACCGCTATTCCTCATGGCACAATCGCGAGTGCGGAATCCTCATCGACAACTACCAGGTTAACCAATACATTACCCGACACTTAGAATCTATTCCCCATGAAACTATCACCTTCATCCCCGGCCCGCAATCTCCCATTAAAACATTCAGGCAATGGGCTATGTATCACTATATCAAATACATTTCCCAAACACAAACACACCTTAAAAGTACACCTTAAAAGTTTGGTTTGTAATGGAAACCTTACCACGAACCGTGAAGCATAAGCTGTTAAAAATGTTGGCAGAAAAACAAAAAGTTAATGTCAGCCGTATCTCGCCCAAACTTCTGACCCTTATCGAAGACCTCAACAGCTTGACCGCTGTCTTAGTCAGCCAAACCGCAGCCGATGAAGCTTCCCGAAACAAGAGGTACGGTTGCTTGCACCACACAATGGATTCTCTTAGGTCAAGGATTGTCAAAGCAGATGTCAGTGTGGCACTGGAAGAGACCTCTCTAATAAGCATGTTGAATCACTGGCCTAGCTGACTGACCTAACTAAACCCCCTCGGACTTCCAACAGGGGGCTGCCGCTTGTCAGCCTCTTGTTCGGCCTCATTGCTCCGCAAGTGGCCTTATTGCTCCGCAAGTGGCCTTATTGCTCCGCAAGTGGCCTTATTGCTCCGCAAGTGGCCTTATTGCTCCGCAAGTGGCCTTATTGCTCCGCAAGTGGCCTTATTGCTAGCTAGACCATTTCGCCGGTCTGTCTGATGGCGACTCCAGGCTCGTTGCTACCGGTCGCGACATTCTAGTGAGAAACCACCCCCCCCCAGCAAAGAAGACGCGACCAGCAGAGGAGGTGTGGCCAGCAGAGAATGCGTGGCCGACCCGCCCTTGAACACAGGTAGCTGGGTCGTGGTTGATAGCCGTGCACTCGGCGTGGGCCGAGTCGCCACCGACAGCTGGATCGCCTCTCCACCTACATGGTCAGTCTGTGGACGGCCCACGTGCCCACGCGATGAGTGCTGCGGCGATTTGTCTGAAAGCACTCTCAAACGCTTCTGGTGTCTAGTCATCATTCTCCGGCCCCTAACCAGTCCTGAGCCTGGCGATCCAGCCGCGGGATAGTTTGGCTGAGAGCCCGGTGTTAGCTCAGTGTCTGGTTTCACCAGACCAGCCGGCGAGTGTCCACCGGAGCCAACGCCGCTCTGGTCTGGATCCGATTTTTGGCGCGATTTTTGACCCGATTTTTGACTTGGTCGTGAGGTATCATTCTCCACCGCATCTTCGCTTTCGTCGTCGTCTGCTTCCGACGTCGCCGGTTCACGGACGGTGACTCGCACGCCCCGAGTTCTGCGTCCCTCCCTCGGTCGCGTCTTCTGAATCTTGGCCACCGCTCCCTTCGCGACGGTCTTTCCCGACGCCTGTTTCCCCGGTCCCTGACTCCCCGAGACCACCACCAGAGCCTTCCGCGGCGTCGAAAGTGGCTTGCGCCCCGAGGATGCGGGTTGTGCATACCTGCTTGACCGCACACTCCGGCTCGTCCGCGCACTCTTGCTCGGTCGCGCACATGTGCTCGGTAGCGCACTTTTGTTCGGTTGGTCAGTCTCCTGGGGTTCAGCACTCTTGTTCGCTTCAGTGTCTCGGGGTTCAGTATCCCGGCGTCCAGTATCTCGAGATTCAGTATCCCGGGGTCCGTCTTGACGGCTGATCAGGTTGGGACTGGCGGCTGCACGCCCGCAGTGCTCGCAGAAACCAGCTGCTGCGTCGGTCATTGCCCCAATCTCCTGCTTCCCCATTGCCCCAGTCTCCTGGTCCCCCGCGCTGTCCACCACGCCGGCGTTCTCTGTCATAATCCCGACATCGACTCGTAGGGCAGCCACGGCACATTGGGTGCTAGACTCCTTGACTCTGCGTTCGTGGAAAGGCAGGAAGATCGGCTCAGACCAGCTGTCCTTTTGGGTTCCCTTCACAACCCTTATAGAGCTTGTTTTTGTCGCCTTGGCCGTTCTTGGTCTTGCGCTTTTGGCCGCAATGGTCGTAGTCGCAGTGGACGTAGCCGCAGTGGGTAGAGTCTCTGCGGTGCTTATGCGAGCCACCACCTGCGACACGATTGTGTCTAGCACTTCCTCTGTCGTCCTTCTGCACATCAATGATAGCTCCTCCAGCCCCAGGGGTCCACTGCTCATGAGTGGTCTCCCACGAGAGTCAAACCCTGACGAGTCTTCAGCGACTCTTGTTCCGGGACGACTTGCTTGTCTCTGCGAGGCGTCGCCAGTTGCAGCTTGCTGACCATACTCCTCAGGCGCTACCATTTCGAGGGCCCTCACGGCGTCAGAGCTTCGATCGTGGTCAGAGCTTCGGTCGTGGCCAGAGCTTCGGTCGTGGTCAGAGCTTCGATCGTGGTCAGAGCTTCGCTCGTGGTCAGAGCTTCTGTCGTGGTCAGAGCTTCTGTCGTGGTCAGAGCTTCTGTCGTGGTCGCTCCGCTTGGGGTCGCTCCGGTTCGGGTCGCTCCTGCAATGCGAGGAATCTTGACTGAACACAACGCTTTCCGGCAGCTGTGTACTTATCAGAGAAAGGTCCCTGGTTAACATACCCTCGTGTTTGCTCTCAAACTGATGGGTCGCTTCATTATGGGTCACACCATCCAGAGGAACGATTGTTTGGGACGTGTTCCGTTCCGCGTGTTCCTCGGTCTGAAAGGCGGCGGTATTGCGTTGCGAAATCACGTCTGCATCAGGCCCTTTGAAATGTGGAATCGACGCACACGGTAGCATCACCAGCTCCGATTCATGACCGTCCAGGATCCAACTGCCACTGCCATCTGGACGACGCATCGGGCTATCTCGACCCGTGGCGGCGTGCCTGTCCGAGCAGTCAGGGTTCCTCAACGTGTGTTGCCTAGCCGAAACATCCAGCGTGCTCGAAACATCCAGGGTACTCGCAACATCCAGCGTACTCGCAATACGCATCCTGTTGAGGACGTCTTGATTACTCTCGAAAATATCGTAGCGAGCTTCGATTGTCTGTTGACGAGACACCGCCTTCTTCCTTCGGTTTAAAACGACCTCCGAGTTAGTGCTCTCGGATGCGTTGGTCCCTGAGGCGTTGCTCTCGGATGCGTTGGTCCCTGAGGCGTTGGTCTCGGAGGCGTGCCCAGGTTTATTAGTCAGGTCTACCCAGCTCTGCGTTTTGCTGATGTTGCGCAGCAACTGGTCGACATGATCCCGGTGTTCCTGGAGGGACTTGCCGCTGGGATCTTTCTCCCTGGGATCTTCCTCCCTGGGATCTTCCTCCCTGGGCCGCGTCTCACTGGGAAGACCGCGCGGTACCTGCTCCGCAGAAACGCGGGCCACCGGGAGGCGGTTGGCTGGTACGGGGGCCTTGATCTCGGAAGAGGGTGTAAAATCGTCCCGTAGCGGGTCCCGTAGCGGTTGGCGAGGTGCGGGGTTGCGAGGTGCCGTGGCGGTGTCTTGGTCGAAAGTGGCGTCGGTCGGACTGTTGACTTCGAACCATTCATCAGTCGCGCTCGGAAACCTGTCGCACGCGGCGGCACATAGCGCCGCAGACACCCGCTTGACCTCCGCTCCCGCAACGGCTTCTGTGGCGGTCCCTGAGGTCGGGGCCACTTGCTCTGTACCCTCCGCAGGCATGTCCAGAAAACATCCTGTTTCTGGAACATGCGGAGGAAGCTCATCGAGACCGGAGCACATCAAGTTCTCCTCCTGGTCCTCGGCCGGACCCCTCTCCCCATCCGCCCTACTCCCTTCGCCATCCTCCACCTTCTCATCCGGCAAACCACCACTGTACCCGGTGTTGCACTCCTCAGTAACTTGTCCTGCCGGCGCGAGGCAGCTCGATGTAAAACTCCGGTCCTTCTCGCCGCGCTGGCTCCTCCCATTCGTGCCGTACGGGCCCGCGACATGTCCTTCAGCGTCGCACGCTCGAACCAGCTCTCGGTTTTCCAGTACTTGGGCGTTCTTGGGCGCGTGTACTCTGCTGCCCGAACGCGGTCCCGGCAACGATCGGGGAAGGCGGCTCCCTGGCTTGCTTAACGAGGCAGGAGGTACTTTCTGCGGGAGTAACGCACTGTTTGGCAAGGCACTCCGGGGTAAAGCACTATGCGGCAAGCCAGGTTGAGAGACTGGAGCGGGCACTCGATGTCGAACCTCAAGTGTCTTAGAGCCCTTGCCCGAGGAGCCCACTGTTCCGAAATTCATTGTTCCGTTGAGGAGCAGCTTCCGAATAGTCTCGGAGCTGCAAACCGACAGCAACTCCTGAAACGCATCCTGGTCGCTGAGTCCCAAGGTGTGTAGCTCAGCCAAACGCGCATAAGCCTCGGGGTCACGACGCTTCAAAGCACGTAACAAGTTCTCCTTGTCACTTGTCGGTTTCGACTCATCGAGAGAATTGCCCCGAAAGTCATTACGAAGATCGCGCCGTCTTTGACTGTCATTTTTTACGTTAGACGCTCCACCGGTTTCGCAGTCGCCTACCACTGACGGGTCGCCGGGGTGTTTTGAGTAGCTAGCTACTCGGTCTCCCAGTTGTCGGTCTCCCAGTTGTCGGTCTCCCAGTTGTCGGTCTCCCAGTTGTCGGTCTCCCAGTTGTCGGTCTCCCAGTTGTCGGTCTCCCAGTTGTCGGTCTCCCAGTTGTCGGTCTCCCAGTTGTCGGTCTCCCGGATGCCGGTCTCCAGGATGCCGGTCTGTCGATCCGTGATACTCCGTTTGCGTTTCACGGTGGTGGTTGTCGTCTTGGTGTGTCCTGTGCAAGATGGATTTTCCGTGGTGAGATGTTTCTGTTCCGTCTTCCTTGAGGGAGTGACACCGCCGGATGTGGGTTTTCAAATCTGTCAGTCTTTTGAATAGATAAGATTGATTGCAATCGATACATTGAAAGTACACGGTACCAGTGTCCGGATCTACCACAGGTCTGTGGGGAATATTGCGTTCTATCTTAACGCCTAACACACGCATATGTGGTAATAACTTCACTCTGGCATTTGATTTGGTTTCTACAAAAAATCCAGGCGTCTGTACATGCATGCATGATCCTTGCGTACGTTGTTGACTTCCGACGAATTGACTTCCGACGAATTGTGATGGGTCTAGATATCCGGGATTAAGTCCCGTGGGATTTAGAGTACCATTCTGAGCTGGTATGGTTGTATGAATATACTGAGCTGTAGCTGGCCATCCTGTTTGCGATGACCACATAGTTTTCCTCAAGACTTGTGTTCTAACCATCAGTCGCCTCTCACAGTACCTGGACTGTAGAAAAATGTTAAGAGGGCCTAAAGACATGACTTTATGTGCCCCTTTCCTTATGTGCCCCTTTCCTTATGTGCCCCTTTTCCTTATGTGCCCCTTCGCAGTCCATGTGTCGTTCCATCCACGTGTCCCCGTGTCGTGATTTAGGTAGCATGGACGCGTGGAGGTGCCAGTGAACGCGTGAAGGTGCCAGCATTACTTGAATTGCAGCGTATACGGCGCAAAAGTATACGTGATTGTGATTCCGTTTCAAACGTTCTGCCTGAGCGTCTTGGACTTTCCACAAACCTAGGGAAAGAACGACAGAATCGTAAGCCACGGAGAAGCATGCATAAGCAATGGAAAATTTCAAGACCGTCGAATTCAAGAGAAAGCTTAGACAATATATTACAGACAACCTACAGGACACTTCTTGAAGCATTCGGGAGGCATTCGGGAGGTTGAGGCATTCGGGAGGTTGAAGCATTCGGGAGACTGAGGGACCGCGGAGGTTAAGACACCCGGGAGGTTCAGGAAGAGGGGAGGACGATGTTAGGGCTGGCGGCGATACTGTAGATATTTATAAGAGACCATGGATAGAGACTCGAGCAGTGAATTATTCGGGATCCAGAGGACCGTCTTTGCTCCCCAACAGACAAGCGACTCGAGGCCTATGAAGAGTAGTGCCATGGAGAATCTGTGGGAGAGCTCGTTGGGACTGAATTTGGCGTGTAGCGCGGCGTAGAGAAGAATGTATGTAATGAAGGCGGTGGCGGGAATGTAGAGGTCGGGTTCTCCGATGGCGCGGTCCAGATCTTGTGTCTCGCTGTCTAGGAAGTTTTTTTCCATGAAGTCTCCCCCGAGCGTCCCTGTGTTATTTGATCCGGCGTTAGCACGCGTGTTCGAACCGGCCATCGCACGCGTGTTCGATCCCGAGCGCGCTCCTGTAGGAGCCTCCCACTGGCGAGCAATGAGGTCTGGGAAGGAGTCGTTGCGTTTCATAGCGCCCTTGTGCAGTGGTACAAACGGGAGCAGTAACAGCAAACACTTCCGCGCAACGTATGATTGACTGACGCAAAAATACGGACCCAACAATTGCCGGCACTTCAACACCGCCGAATTCAGCCGGCCTTCCACCACGTCCCCCAAGTCCTCACGCACCATCGTTGCTGCTGCAGCCATCGCAACTCCCTCATTGCACCAGTGCATATTTTTCTGCTGATATAAAGCCACCTTGGCCCAGCAGATCGGACTTACGAGGTGTGAGCAGACCTAATCGCACCCAATGAGACAGACGGCCTCCGAACTAACCCCAGGCGGAACTAACCCCAGGCGAAACTACCCACTCTTTCGGGAGCCAACTCGGACATGGCAATGTTTAAGCGGGTGCTTAGGAGCGGTTGCTCAAAAACACTGTGGTTTATGGCGGGCGCTCGTCAGCACTGCCATTCCTTGGGCAACGGTGGAGGTTCTAAAGAAACAGAACAGTCAATGATGGCCAGGTCATGGGGTGCCTGCCCGGGATGTTGTGGGACAAGCAGCATACTGTCTGGCGGTGGAAGGTGTGTGGGCGGGGAGGGGGGGGGGGTTAAGGCGAAGGGGGATGGGCTTAAGGTGAAGGGGGGTGGGCGGCCTACGAGGAGCGTTTATTTGCGGGAGAGGCACGGAAGGTGCGGCCGGCACGCCAGCGGGTGGTGGAGGAAAGCCGGGTGCAGCACCTGGTAGAGGAGGAATGCCTGGTAGTTGTACCCCTGGCAGTTGTACCCCTGGTAGTTGTACCCCTGGTAGTTGTACCCCTGGTAGTTGTACCCCTGATAGTTGTGCGTTTGGTAGAGGGACACCTGGAGCGGGGACGCCGTGGGAGACGGGTAGGTGGACGGTGGGTGGTAGGTGGGGGGCGGGTGGCGGGATGTAGGTTTTTTGGATGTTGCTGAAGTAGGCAGCGGCGCCTGCAGGGACTTGCGGGTGGTAGGGGTTTTGTTGGTGATAGTTGCTTTGGGCCTGGTAGTAGGAGGCATTGAAGTCTGTGTGGAAGGCGTCTCCGGAAGGTCCCCCAAGGGGTCCTCCGAGAGGTGGGCCCGGTGGCGCCCCGACCGGTGCTCCTCCTGGGGGGTTCAAGCGTTGGCGTAAGACGGCGATATCTTGAGGAGTGAGACCGCGTTCTTTGGCGATGTAGCAGTCGGAGGTGACATGTCCGCGGTCTCCGCAGAGGAGACACTGTACGTTGGCCATGTCGTAAGTTTCGAAACGGACTTCGGGGCATTCATAACTGAAGTGGCCCAGTTGGCCGCAGACGGAGCATTGCGCGTCTTGTCGCGAAAGTGCAAGTTGCCCGGGACCGGGACCGGTGGCGACAGAGTTGGCGCCAGTTACTTGGGCGAGTTGTTGAAGGCCCTTCTTCTTGTACTCTTCGTGTACGGGATGTGAGGGGTCAAGGAGTGGTTCAATAAGTGCAACAGCTTTCTCGACCTTCTCTTCAGTATCCGCCGCGATATGCACATGCTGAGGGAGAGCGGCTTCCTCGGGGGTTTGATGGTCGCATTTTTTGCCATCCTTTTGCGTACCCTGACCACGGATCGAAATTTGTGCGCCAGACTCGTTTTCTAGCCGTTTGTGATTACAACCTCTGGGACCGATGATGAGCCCCATGAAGTTGTAGTCGGGGTACTCCTCCTGCGGAATGAGGATACGGCGCACCTTCTTGATCGACTTGAACTCTGGAGGTGCCTCAAAGTTAGGCACAGTCGCCAACATCGCCTCCATTAGTCGCTGCTGTTCCGCAACCATCTGGCTCTGGACCACCGCCTCACGCTTGTTCGTCCGATTACCTTCCGCATCATACACAGGAGGCGGAGATGGCGGCCGGATATCCGGGTCACCCAGCTCCAACTCACCGAATAATAACCTGTCATTCAACTCAGTCAAACGTTGCTCCTTTAGAAACTGACTGCTCTCATTCAAACTCAACGCACTCGGTAAATCCACATATGGTGGCGGTAAGAAAGGGCGACTGGTACCCCACAGCCCCTCATTATTCTGATTCCGCTTCTCCCAACGACTCTTCCTTGCGTAATGTCGCCCACCACCCGTACGCTCCAGCGATACCAGCGAACCTCGCTCCCCCGAAAACACCACCAACTGCGACCCAGTCATTTTAATTCACGCGCACCCGGCCAAACCACAAACCTTTAAGAAAGTGTGCTCAGCCCATCACCACGCTCATCAGCCCCCACGCTCATCAGCCCCCACTGTCTCAGTTCTGTTGCCGGCCTTCTTCTGCCTTGAGAAGTGCCGGATTGCGCCCAGGTTTTTGAACTCCCCCGCAAAATTAAATGGAGAGCAAAAGGCATGGTTGCCTGGCCGGGTGTTCAGCAGCGGATCCAAGGGACGGCCAATTGATACCGAAAGGAGGCAGGAGACCAATTTTAACACCGCCGGCTCGAAAAGAGTCGCGGCCGCAAGAAGAGGATGTGGTCAGCGACAATATCGTGCCTGCTCCGAGTCGGAGACCCGATCGGTCCAATGCCTCCAGCTCCGCGACGCGCTCGGGGTCGGCTGCGCGGTCGGGATCGCTTCCCCACGCTGGATCGTTAAGCCGCTCGGGGTCAAGGTCACTGGTAAGCAACCTCCACGGGGCATCTACTCCACTTTCAACGGTCCTCCCACCTTCAATGGCAGTCCCACCTTCAATGGCAGTCCCACCTTCAATGGCCGTCCCACGTTCAAAGGTCGTCCCACGTTCAAAGGTCGTCTCTGTAGGGGTCTCGGAGGCGAGTGGGTTCTCTGGAAGTTGGTAAGAGACTGGACCTGAGGTTATTCAAGCGAGTTTTTCACAAGCGACCGGCAGACGGCGATGGGGGCGGCGGAGGCAACACTAGACCAGAATCAATGACTAATGCGTCGCGTGGTGACGCCGAGTGGCGGGGGCCGGAGCACGGCGGCACCGGAAGACTGGCGCGGGCTCCCGACTTCGTCATTGGGGCTGCCACCGGGGCTGCTGCCTTGGCCACTCCTGCCAACTTGGCTGTTGACTTGGGCCCCGTAAAGGGCCCGCCCCTATCGGGGCTGTCCGACGTGGTGACCTTAAACAGTGGCATTTCAGACGTCAAGTCGACCGCCAGAACCATGCAGCGACTCTCCAATGCTAGTGACCAGTTCGGCGCCGGCGACCTACTCAATGCAGCCGACACAAAAACACAAACCGCACCCTTCAGTCTACGGCCTCCCCCAGCTAACGCCTTTGCTCCACAACCCAGCGGCTGGCCTCCCACACCCGTCGACCAGGCACCCAACATTGATCAAGTTCGAACAATTCCGTCAACCGACCCAGGCCAGTCTCCGACGCGGCCACCTTGCTCCACGGGTCGACCACTCCAATCTACTGGTCGACCACCCCAGTCTGAGGCTCGATCACCCCAGCCTGCGGCTCGAACACCCCAGTCTGCAGCTCGACCACCCCAGTCTGCGGCTCGACCACCCCAGTCTGCGGCTCGACCGCCCCAGTCTGCGGCTCGACCACCCCAGTCTGCGGCTCGACCACCCCAGTCTGCGGCTCGACCGCCCCAGTCTGCGGCTCGACCACCCCAGTCTGCGGCTCGACCACCCCAGTCTACCGATCGAGCACTCCAGTCCGCGGGCCGACCAGCCCAGTCTCCGGCTCGACCGCCTCAGTCTTCGGCTCTACCACCCCAGCCTACAGATCTACCACCTCGGTCCACGGCTCTACCACCGCAACCTACGGTTCCGCCTACGGTTCAGCCTCCGACTCGCCCAGTGGGTCAGACGAGCTTTTTACAGGCCGTGCAGCCCATGCCTACTCAGGCAGGTCAGCCTGTTGGCGCGCAACCGGAGCATCAGGCAGGGCCGTCGCCGGGCAACCGGCAGCACTTTCATCACCGGCCGGTTTCGCCGATTCCGACGCAGTGGCCTTCTACAAATCGTCCTGGGTCACAGGCGTTCGGTCCCGAGGCGTTACCTGCGCCTCCTACGGCGTCGCCGCTTGCCGGAGCGGTGCTGAACCGCCTGCGAAACCGAGTGCCAACGCGCATGGACGAAAGCCCCTCCCTATCACAGGGAGCGTTTGCCTTCCCTACCACGGAGAGATTAAATCCTTCTTGCCTCAGGCCCCTCTTCGCTCCTACCGCGGGGCCCGTCCCGCAGACGGAACGAAACGCTTCGCTCTACCGCGAGCATGGGCGACGAGTGGTAGCGCCTCGCGCGTGCTCGACTGACCTGGCAAACCGGTCCGCAGGCCTTGCAGCTCCGGCTCCGGCTCCTGCAGCTCCGGCTCCGGCTCCTGAAGCTCTGGCTCCGGCTTCTGCAGCTCTGGCCCCGGCTTCTGCAGCTCCGGCTCCGGCTCCTGCAGCTCCGGCCCCTGCAGCTCCGTGCCCGACGCTGTCCTTGGAGCGGCTGCAGGAGGCGCATTCCGGCATGATTCCGCTTTCCTTTCCGCGAGGCACCTCTCGGTCCCGACCGACGCCCCTCGGCATCGTACCCACGCCTGTTCCCTCACCAAGGTCTCGCCGACTTCATCAGACCTCACAAGCGTTCGGGCAACACACGTGTGTGCAACCCACATCTGTGCAACGCACGTCTGTGCAACACATGTGTGTGCAACACCCGCCTGGCTTCCCTCCAGTGACTCGCCGTTCTACTTCTCGACCGAGACAAAACTTCTTCGACACCAAGATATCGCGACCCGCCACACCTCTCACTTCTACTCCCTCTGCCCATACCCCGCAAACCTCTACTCCTATTACTTTGCTGCAGACGACGCAATTGCCGACTAAACTGCTGGGTCAGGCACGTCCCTTTGTGCAGTCGGTCACGAACTCGGGCCGAGCCTGTACACCCGAGCCACCTCGCCCGCTTGTCCACACTAGCCTGCCGTCAGCGCCGATACAGCGATGGCCCCTAGTCCTGTCTAGTCGGCCTGCCACTCCAGTGCAGTCTCGGCCTACCACCCCGATGCAGTCTCGGCCTGTCACCCCGATGCAGTCTCTGCGTGCCACTCCGATGCAGTCTCGGCCTGCCACTCCGATGCAGACCCGACCTGCCACCCCGATGCAGTCTACTCGGGTTCCCTCCCCGGTGCCGCCTCGGACGCCCTCCCCATTGCAGCCTTTCGGCCTCTCCGCGGTTCACCATCGGTCCCTAGCCGCGGAGCCGCTGTCGGTCCACGGTCTGTCCTCTGGCGGCAGCCACCGCCGGGTCTCCTCTTCAGGACAGCCGCGGTCTCTAGCGCCGTTTCGACCAGCTACGCCGCAGCACACTGTGTCCTTGGATCGATCTTTTGCTCAGCAAAGGTTGGCTCACTACAACTTAGCTCAGCATAGCTTGGCGCCACACACCTTGGCTCAGCAAGGTTTGACTCGGCAAAGTTGGGCTCAACAAGGCGCGGCTCAACAAGGCGCTGCTCAGCGAGGCGTGGCTCGGCTAAGTTTGACTCAGCAAAGTTTGCCTCCGCAAAGTTTGGCGCAGACAAGTTTGGCGCAGCATCCGCCAGCAGTGCAACCTCTGGTCTACCGGCCTTCGGTCCCCAACAGTCGACCATCCACGCCACAGGAGCCTCGACTAGTTGGGCGGTTGCCAGGGTCGCCGTTACCTGAGTGGTCGTTTATTCAGACGAACCGGTTCTCTACGCCGGACCGGACGGCGGTCCCTGCAACTCCACTCGCGCACCCGCATATGCCTCTATCACAGGACCGAATATTGTCTTCAGCCGCCTTGCCTCCGCCTGCAGCTGCTGCTGACCTGGGTCAACAAGGCAGCCTATTCTTGTCATTCGAAAACAAGACTGCGAATGATCCTCTGCTCCCGTCTCGCCCAACGGAGCAGGCCTTCCCAACTCACGGTTGGGGGGACGGTCCTCCACGCCCCGCGGTGCATTGTCTGGACCGCGGGGAGTCCTTGACCAATTCAAGAAACTTTGTCGAACCCCCCGAGATCAAGTGCGGCCCGAGTAGCTCCCTGAATGTGTCCAGTATTGAGCTGATGCGTGGTTCTCCCTTTCGACGTGGGCCAAACGTGCTCTTATTCCCCCTAGATAGCGGCGGTGTTCAAGAGCTGGGTCCTCAATGGCTTGCCCGTCAAGAGCGCGGTCATCAAGAGCTTAGCTGCCAAGAGCTTGGCCATCAAGAGCTTGGCCGTCAAGAGATTGCTACCCCGAATTGTTTGCCACAGGATTTTCGTGTGCAAGGAATTGCGAAGGCCCCGACAGTGATGCTTACCCCCGACGCTGCGAGCGAACATGTTGTTCCAACGAGTAACTGGCACACCGTGTACGAGTCCCCCCCCTTTCCCTGTGGAGACCCTTTGCCCTATGGAGACCCTGTTGGGGACTTTTCTGTTCCTGTTGGGGATATTTTGGGTGGAGTCCATTCCATGAATGAGTTCTATCTGCAGCCGCAGCCGCTGATGACGGAACTGTCCAGTGCCAGTAGCGCGGTGCATCGTCGGGTGCACAGCTATCCGCCTACCCATCTAGTACCACCGCTCCGTCTCCTATCAAGACCCGAAGATCCCCCAGGTACTTCGCCACCGTCCCTCATTTCATCGCCGCCAACTGGAGGATGCCGCTGGGACTGTCACCCCCTCTTCAAGACCTTGGGGCCATACGGCATCTCAAACCCACACGGACCACCAGATCTTCGCGCTCTCGATCTCCGTCCTGGTTCCATCGAAATGACCGGAGGATTCACCATCACAAATCCGCACGGAGGCTTCCCGCTGACTCAGGAGCTCCTCGCTGCACAAAGACTCAAACAGGAAGCAGCTCGACGATACACGCAAGACGACTGGAGTCACAATAGCCCGCTACAGACGGATCCAAGACAGGCGGATCCAAGGCAGATTGATTCAAAACAGACAGATCCGAAACCGATTGGTACAGGGCTCAATGATGGACTAAATGATATTGGGCTCAATGATGTTGGACTAAATGATGTTGGACTGAATGATGTTGGACTAAATGATGTTAGACTGAATGATGTTAGACTGAATGATGTTAGACTGAATGATGTTAGACTAAATAAAACCGGATCAAATGACGCTGCTGGTCAGGAGATTTTAAGGGACTGTGCGCTGGACGGAGGCGATACACTGGCCCCGTTGCAGGTCGGCCTGGACGGAGGGTTGCATATGGGACAAGTCGGAGGACCGGCGGTGGGAGGTCCGACGGTGGGAGGTTCGCCGCTGGGAGGACCGGCGCTGGCAGGACGGCAAGCGTCGAGTCCGTGGTTGCCGGCGGGTGTGGAATCGATGCGGTTAGATCTACAGACTTCGCAGGAGTGCACGGTCATCGAGCCGCCGTCATACCATCCGTCTAATCTCACAGGGTCGCGTGCAATTTCGTTGGCGCAGGCGGCTCATCGAGTTTTGGAGCAAGCTTATGGCAGTGTTGATGGCGGCATTGACATGGAGACTGCAAGGTTGCGCCCTGCCTGTAGTTTGTTGGAGTCGGAAGCCTTGTCTTCCTGCGATCGTGAAGTAGTGTCTTTGGCTAGACATGCTCCTAGTAAGTCCGACCCGATGGGTCCGGCAGCTCGAGAGGGCTTGGCCGAAAGCCTCGGGCAGTCGGGCTCATACCCCCCGGACTCATGGTCTCCGGACATACCCGCTGGGGGACAGTCGCGGACGCACCGGCAGCCGCCGGCATCTGGTCAGCGCTCGCCATCGGGTCAGCGCTCGCCATCGGGTCAGCGCCCTGTTGCTGACGAATCTGCTAATGAGCAAGTGTCTTGCCGTCCTGCTAGCCAGAATGTGTCTTGTAATCGTGCTTCAGCGCAATTACCTTGTGGCCCTTCGAACCCCGCCGCCGGAGGACCATTGGAACGCATTAGGTACGACATCGGTGTGGATGACTCGTGCATCTTGACGGAGGAAGATGACGACACTGCAAGACGCTTCTCTTCACAAGGCAATGCTGACTATCAAAAGCAAGACTACAGAACACAGGACGACCAGGACTCGTCGCCCCGCGAAGGACCTAGCATCGGCGTTGTGGCTTCAGTGGGGGCACGGCCTCCCTCTTGTGGTACAGAGCGTTCCGCAGGACGGTTCCCGTCGCATCACGATAGGCTACCTCACCCTCCTCCCTTCTACTCGCCTATCTCTGAAGCCACATCCAAGCAACCGTCAGCCAACGAAACAGCCGTGCGTTTAGTAAATTGCGACGACTATGAAAGCGAGCTTGAAGACGATCAAGCCAAGGAGACTCAATACCCGAGTGGCCAGTGCCCGAGTGGTCAGTACTCGAGTGGTCAGTACCCGAGTGGTCAGTACCCCAGTTCCCAGTACCCGAGTGCCCACGCAATTGACGGAAATCTACCAACGGCCGCTCGAAAGGAAAGCCCAAAACGAAGAGACGGACGGGGGCTGACGGAACGGGGGCTGACGGAACGGGGGCTGACGGAACGGGACGTAACGGAACGGGACGTAACGGAACGGGATCTGACGGAACGGGACCTGACGGAACGGGACCTGACGGAACTCGCTGACTTGGAGATTTTTCACAAGATCAATGTAACCGACAAGAAGACCAATGCGCTTTTTCGCAATGTACCCCCCGAGTTGAATGTACCCGCCCAGGAGACAAGTATGTCCCAGGAGGCAAATGTACCTCTGGAGACTAATGCCGTTAATGAACCTGAGATTAATGAACCGGGGACTGCAGCTGCCAGGACTGCAGCTACCGGGACTGCAGTTTCTGAAACTAGGGCTGTAGAGACTGACGGCCGTCTGCTTGAGGGAATGCCACGAGACAATAATGAAAGTGCTACATTTAGTGACTGGTTTAGCGAGGAGACTGCCCTGAAAGTGAAAGGCATGAGCGAACAACAGAGTCCTGGCGGCAACACAGCCGCGGTCCGGCAGATGTCTCAGCACGAAGATAGCGAGCACAGATCTACGGAAGTCTCATCGGCAGAACCCATCGCGGATAAATCCTGGATGTCGCAGACTTTATTGGACGACCAGCCGCACGATGGCTCGCCGGCACTGGATCTGAACAGGACCCCGGGTCGGACCAGGGCCTTGGATCGGAACAGGACCCCGGGCGAACGGAGGCCAAGTGTGTGTAAGGAGGGCGCCTTAAACTGCGAAGAAGAAGAAGACAGCAGTACATGTTCATCAGTATCGGAGGCAGAAGTTTTTGAGCTGCATGAAAGCGTCCTACAGAGCACGGAAAGTATGTGGATGGAGGAGGGCATGACTCCCGCGATAGCTATGGTAAAGGAAGACAGCCTGATTGAAGACAGCCTGATTGAAGACAGCCTGATTGAAGGCAGCCTGATTGAAGGCGGCTCAGAGCTTGGCAGGAATGTTAGCGGCGATAACAACTTACTCACCGACTCCACGACGGGCATCGTCAACGACCCGACCCGGATTGACCTAATGGGTAGAGACCCCATGGGTAGAGACCCGATGGGTAGAGACCCGATGGGTAGAGACCCGATGGGTAGAGACCCGATGGGTAGAGACCCGATGGGTAGAGACCCGATGGGTAGAGACCCGATGGGTAGAGACACGATGGATGGAGACCCGATGGGTAGAGACCCGATGGGTAG
>NW_011645788.1:127149-128097 GCF_000223845.1 Gregarina niphandrodes | reverse complement strand
GTAGAGACCCCGATGGGGTAGAGACCCGATGGGTAGAGACACGATGGATGGAGACCCGATGGGTAGAGACCCGATGGGTAGAGACCCGATGGGTAGAGACCCGATGGGTAGAGACCCGATGGGTAGAGACACGATGGATGGAGACCTGGAGAGCTGTCGTGAAGAGTGTGTGGGCTTGTCGTCGGATCGCGAGGCTCCAATTGTCGGTGTGGAAAGCTACAAGGGGAGTTCTCGCGGCGCTTTGGTTGTCGATGGTGGTTTAGAAGGAAAGGATGTGGCAGCAAAGCCGGATGTAGCGCTGCCGTATCGGGTGGAGAAGTCAGGTTGCGAACAGTCGTCGCATTCGACTGAGCATTCGACTGGGCGTTCAACTGGGCGTTCAACCGCGCGTTCGACGGAACGGCTGACCGCACGCGGGCGCGGCCCGCGATCTTCGGGGTTGTCTCTGGACTCGCCAGCTCGGATTGCAAGGGGACATGTGGTGTTGCTGGATGCGGATGACACGATCATTCCAACTTCGGAGCTATGCCATAGAAATTACTTAGACACGGAGTTGGAATCGATGGAGCCAGATTTTCGACGCAAGATGTGCGAGCTGGACAAAAATGTGACCGAGCTGTTCTGTCAGCTACACCGCCTCGTCGTGGCTGAAAGCCTTGAGGAGAATGCAGACGCGCCGTACTTGGTATCTGTTGTAATTGTGACTAACGCGGCTGTATCCCATGTACTGAGTGCTTTCGAAAAATTCTTTCCCCAACTAACCAAGTTCCTCAAAACTAAAGGCGTCCGCGCGGAAGAGCTGGTGTGCAGCGCCAGAGATCTATACACGGACGACTACCCCTTCGAACACTTTTACGAGTTCTGGAAAGCTTGGGCACTGGAGGAAATTCTGAAGGAACTCCAGGTCGATGGGGTTGATTCCATCACAGTACTATATCCCCCCCCCCC
>NW_011645788.1:123193-126845 GCF_000223845.1 Gregarina niphandrodes | reverse complement strand
CCCCCCCCCCCCATCCCGCTATCTGCCCCCAGTGAGCAATCTGTTTTCCGGTAGATATTTTCGATAGGCGACGACGAGCCTGAGCGAAGGGCTGCAGCGTACGTGTGTGCTGAAATGAGCGATTTCGTGAAGGGCTCCAAAATCGTTAAGTTGGAGCCGCAGCCAGACGTCGAGTCCTTGGCAGCACAGGTCAAGTTCGTGAATGATAAGTTCATTGACTACCTCAACTGTCCACGGAACTTCGACCTGCGGCTGCAAGTAAGTGACGAGGAGGACCTGTTCTCCGAAAATGGAACGCAAGAAATCGGCAACACCCGCGCGCTCGTAAGGGAAGTGTGTCAGGTAGAAAAGGCTCCAGTGCCAGACAAATATGAGGCACTTTTCACCGTTGGGGAACTGCTCTACGCAAAGCGAGAGGCTCTAATGAAACGAACCACAACTAGCAGTCCAGAGTCATTCGGCGACGAGTGATTTTTCCATTTTTTCCGGGACCGTTTCCAACTGGCGCCAGTTACCAGCAGCCCACGGCGACTAACATAAGGCGACGGAAAGAATGTTCTGAAGTAATGAGGCAAGTGCTGACGACTGGGGAGCTCCCAACCCGGATACGCTCTAAGCACCGCCGACACTGGGTGGAAGAAGCTCACGCGGATCTCAGCGCAAGTGGGGCCGCTACATACCTCGTAAGTACATACCTCGAGACTCAGTGCACGGCTGAGAGTGGGCAGAGAGGCGGCGCCGCCTGTGAGAATAGGAGCTAGACACAACACACTATGACGTTGGGGTGCAATGGGGCAATTCCTTGGTGGAAAAATTCGGCCATGAAAACTATAGCGCGTTGCGGGGCTGGAAGGCTTGGGAGGTTGGAGACGCTGGCATGGCTGATGGATGCTAAGGGAATCCAACTCCCTATTGATGACTGTGACGTTAAGATGTTGACATTGGGTTGCCGAGAAGGAGAGGCCACTGTTCAATTTCTGGTTGCGGCACCTAAGGAAGCGATGAAGAATTTGATCAAAGCTAGCAAGACTCACAGCGATAAAGACTGTAGTGATGAAGAAGCTGACTTGAGTAAAAATCGAAGACTATTCTGGCTGGAGACATGCTCCAGAATCTTCCTGTATCGTGGAGGCCATACCAATACTGCCGGTGTTTATTTTGCGGCGCATGAACTCAGAGACTATCTACAGAGCGTGGACCCAGAAGGCAAGTTCTCTGAAGTTTCGGACCGTATTTGCTCAGATGGAGTTGGCTTATCACTGTCGGATATGTCGGAGGTATTACAGGGCATGAAGCATGAGGAGGCATTGCAAATCATAGGCTGTAGAGACTTGACCTCTAAGGAAGTGAAAGGCATTAAGAATAATGTTACGGAAGAATGGCAAGCACTCCTACAAGAATCACCCACCCGATGTTGCCTCGCTGTCTCTACCGCCTCCCTTATAGTGGCTGGTATAACTACATTCTTGTTATATCGTTGGTTGGCTCCTACCGGTAATTCAACCGGTCCATTAAGTTCGAACGCCGGAAGCAATAATACAAAACTATTGGACGTTGTTTCAAAGGTCGTCGCGAACACGACGGAACAAATTTTCGGAAGAAGTATGACCGGACAATATTACACTCCCAACATGGATGTCACCCTGGGTGATATTGCTACCGCCGTCGCTGGAAACTTATCGCACGAAGCTTTGCATAATATCAATGTGAGTGATGCTACCCATGTGGGTGATGCTACCCATGTGAGTGATGCTACCCATGTGAGTGATGCTACCCATGTGAGTGATGCTACCCATGTGAGTGATGCTACCCAAGTGAGTACCGCGGTCATAACCAAGGATACCAGCCCGAGGGGATACGAGACCAATACCACGGCCCATTATGGCACAACCGCCCATTACGATACGCCCTTGAAGAACGAGACAAGCCTATTTTCGGGGGCGAGGATAGATCCATCTGACTTGGCCCGACTCCTAACCATGTGCGAGGGAGATTGGGAGAAGTTAGACGCAAGGTTAGGTAAATATCCATGCGGTGGTGGCCCTGGACAAGTGCGATGTGCAACACCGGAAGGTACCTTCCCTGGCGCCTGTTATCATTTTGGAGCTCCATGGACCTACGACGTATTTGCTGTGAGGAATGGTATAAAGGCTCGTCGGTGGGGCACGGGAAAGTGCGTGGTGAAATGCGATCGAAAAGACATGATTCTACCCAATCTGTGGGCTCAAACAGAAAGGAATCTACCCGGGATTCCTGAGCGCCCTGGTCCGGGCTTTCTGGACTTTACTTACACTCTCTCTGATATCGAGCCGCGTGATTTTCGGGCAATGCTGGAAGCGCGTGCACCGGTTATAGAAAGCTGTTCAGGCTCATGTGCTGGTAGCTGTGAGAAAGATCGTCGTGTCCTGAACTGCTCATGTGATGTTGCACAGGTCAATTGCGATATGAGGGAGTCAAAACAGACAATAGAATCAATAGGTTATAATACTACTTTAAAAGATGTGTTTAAATTCCTATATCCTTACAACATTAAGAACGATGATTATGAGGCTAGCTACTGCGAATTTGTATGCCGTAATATGAGGCCCGATATTGCAGCCCGAGGTGGGGAAGTGCGAGTTGTAGAGACAGTGCCCGATGATAATAGTTTGCTCGGTTGGAGACTGAGTAGAAAAGAATTGAGTCTGTATCAAGCATCTTTCAAAGAGTGTTACCGTAATAAGGATTGGATTAAGTTGAATAAGATTGGTCCAGATATATGTAACGGTGGAAGTGGATTGATCAAATGTAAGCACGAAATATTTGGTGGCAAGGTCCCTGCCGATTCTCTACTCTTTGGAGATTTCGGCATAGTTCCGAAAATACCCGATAACCCTTACTCATGCCATCGTTTTGGTCCTCAACATATGGGTGTATATGCCGTACAGGATGCCATAAAACATTATTTAATGAATGTTGAAGATTGTTCAGCACACTGCGATACAACCCAACAATTCTATGATGACATGTGGAGGCTAGCCGATGACAATTTAAAATACCTACCTGGATATACCAGTTATTATTCACCAAAATTTGAATATGCCCCATACCACTTCTCACAGGCACTTGCTGACAAATATCCAACAATACGCCAAACATCAAATTGCGATCGAAACAACTGTACTGCTGCTGACGACCGACTCTGTCGTGTAGCCCGTATCGAATGTAAGACCGAGCTCGACGATATTCACAAGGTTCAATCCTTCGGATTTAAAACCACCCTCCGCGACGCTTTCAAGATGCTGGGTATCCCCGCTCATGTACCCGATAATACCAAAAGAGAATGTGTCACCGAATGCTACGGTGAATTGTGGCCGGACACTGATCTATGGCCGGACACTGATTCGAACAACAAACAACAATCTTCCCACTGATTTCTACCCGGATCAATACTCTTCACGCTAGCTTCAGACAGGGGTTGGAAAGGCATAAGTAGTCCTGTGAACTAGGTAGGGCATTGCTGTAGCTGTGTGTCGATTCTGCTAACTTCCGTCGCTACGGTCGCCATCTCCCTCCGTGTCATAAAAGCTTCGGCGGGTGAGACATAACAACTGACACACCGACTTTACCCACTGACACACCCCCTCGGCTTCTCCGTTGAAGGGTTGTATCA
>NW_011645788.1:119078-121258 GCF_000223845.1 Gregarina niphandrodes | reverse complement strand
TATCCCTTGCCGCCCAATCTTGTGACCGAGGTACTTTACATCGGGCTTGAGCCACTCGCTCTTATCTAGCCTGAGATAGAAGCCTCTCTCTCTGCACAGTCGCAAGACCTTCTCCAACCGCTGCATCATCTCCGGCACCGTGTCCGTCGCGATGAAGATATCATCAATGTAACAGAGTGCGATCGTCCAGCACCTTCTCGAACACCATGTCCATCGCGTGCTGGAACTCCGCCGGCGAGTTCTTAATCCCGAAGGGGATGACATTGAACTCGAACAGCCCAAACGGTGTGATGAACGCGGTGAGATGCTTGCTCTCCTCCGCTATCGCCACATTCCAGAATCCCGAGTTCATATCGAGAGTCGTGAAGTGCTGACGGCCTGCTGCGGCCCTCAAGTGGTCCCATATTCGGGGCAGCGGATACGAGTCGGCCGTCCTGCTTTGATTCACCCTCCGGTAATCCGAAACGCACCTCCACTCGCCCGTCTTCTTCTTCACGAAGTGCGGCGCGGTCGACCCACTCACTTTTCGAAGGACGGATGACTCCAAGCTTCAGCTGCTTCTCCATTTGCTTCTCCAACTCGGCCCGCAGCTCAGGCTCGAGATGTCTCAACCTCGCTTTGTACGGCTTGCCACTCGCCTCGAAACGCGCCTTGACGCAAGCCAACCTTTGGGCCCATACGTCTTTGTATGCGACCAACAGATTCCACAGCTCATCCCTCAGGCTCTGGTCCAGGCGTCCCGTGCCCTCCACGAATACCTGCCGCTGCCTGTCGAAGGGATCCTCCGACTGCTCCTTTACTACTGGTGGCTGCTCTTTGTACTTCTTCGCAAGCCGTATCTCATCAACTGCGCCTCTCTGGGTCGCCAGGACCAACGTCTTCCCGGACCTTCTCTCAATCAAACCAAATCGTTCCAATTCTACCCTCCCCAGGAGGTTCGGGACCGATGGTTGGTCATGCACCGCGAACTCTACTTCGTCCGTCTCGCCGTGCACTGTTACCGGTACCGGGTCCGTCACGGGTAGTGACCCTGAATCCAGCACTGTGCTTACTTGCTGTCGGCGCTGCGACACTCTTACGCTAGCGCGACTGCAATTCTCTCTCGTCAACAGGCTTACCCCTGCGCCTGTATCCTGCTGGAACTCAATCTCTACCCCCTTCACGAGGGCCCTTACCGAGAATTTCGGCCGTCTCTCGACTCTCCAGTCACGGTTCCCGCGACTCGTGACTCCGGCGTCATGTCCTCTGTCGGCTCACTCCGACGTTTCGCGCCCCCTGGACCGTCACTCCGCACTACCTTCTCGACTGCGGCCACTGGCATGTCGACGTCCTCTCCCGGGTCCAGCCCTTCTTTTTCTTGTCGGCGCTCAGTGCCTTGTTTACGAACTTTTGCACCGCCTTTAGGTAGTCGGTCCTGGTTCTAGCTCCACGGACATTCAGCATCGCTTTGCCTTCTCCTACCCCCACGAATGCCTTCAATCCTGAGTCCTCGTCGGTGAGGTAGTGCCTCGGGCACATCCTTGCCCAGTGCCCTTTCCGGCGGCACTTAGAGCACCTGTCATTGCCGTGGGGACAGCCTTTCTTGCGGTGGCTCCTCATGCCACAGCTACCACACTTGTTGAACCGCGCCCCGTCATCCGACGTGTCCGAGTCTGACTTCATCGCATCTGACTGGGCCACTTCATCGCAGCGAAGACCGGTCTCGCTCTCTCCGAGAGCGGCGCGAGCTTATGGAGCACCTCCATCACCGTTCCATCGCCCCTCTTGCACTCGAAGTGGAACTCTTTCGCCCACCTGTTGCCGCCGCGCTCAGGATGGACTGTTGCAGCAGCATCCCCGGAATCGTGATCCTTGTGCCGTAACGGACCTGCAGCCTCGTCAGACGGTGCAGCCGTGTCGGCATTTTGATCGATGAGAGGTTGTTGCGCTGCGGAGTCGGAAGGAGTTTCGCCGTTGTTGTCTGTGTTTACTGGAATTACTTTTGACGCTACTGCTCCAGGTGAGGAGCATTGCGGATCGTTGAGCGTTGATCGCGTGGTGTTGGATCGCCGGATTGATGAAGTCGAAGGGGTGCCCCCGCCTATGGCCGGGTGTGTGAGATTTGGGGTTTGGCGACAGTGACAGTATTACGCCACGCCTGTTTCTGGCCGTGGCCCTGCAGACGGTTGACCAGTTGATGG
>NW_011645788.1:115337-119058 GCF_000223845.1 Gregarina niphandrodes | reverse complement strand
GGCACATCCTTGCCCAGTGCCCTTTCCGGCGGCACTTAGAGCACCTGTCATTGCCGTGGGGACAGCCTTTCTTGCGGTGGCTCCTCATGCCACAGCTACCACACTTGTTGAACCGCGCCCCGTCATCCGACGTGTCCGAGTCTGACTTCATCGCATCTGACTGGGCCACTTCATCGCAGCGAAGACCGGTCTCGCTCTCTCCGAGAGCGGCGCGAGCTTATGGAGGACCTCTATCACTGTTCCATCGCCCTTCCTGCACTCGAAGCGGAACTCTTTCGCCCACCTGTTGTCTGCCGCCGCGCTCAGAATGTGTCCGGAATCGTGATCCTCGTGTCGTAACGGACCTGCAGCCTCGTCAGGCGGTGCAGCCATGTCGGGAACAAATCGTGGAGGGTTGGCACCTCTTCCGGCGCCGCGTAGACGCAGGACGTGAAGCACCGGCTCAGCAGAGTGCTGATGGCGGTGAGCGGTGGGAGGCGGCACTTCGCTAGCTTATCCTCCCAGGCCTTCGGCGGGTGAGACATAACAACTGGCCTTGCCCACTGACACACCAGTGAGCCCGTTAGGGTGTTGTCGTTACCACTCAATTTCGGGTCACCCGTGGACACAACATTTCGTGGTGCGTTTCGTGCTGGAAATTATTTTCCCGTCCGTGCATGAAAACGATAGTGCCCCGGGTGACGAGCAATGTTGGGGGGCGATTGGAGATGTTGGCATGGCTGATGAATGCTCAAGGGGTGCGGCCGCCTATTAAGGACTGTGAAGTTAAGATGTTGACACTGGGTTGTCGAAGTTCAAAGGCTACTGTTCAATTTCTGGTTGCGGCACCTAAGGAAGCGATGAAGAGTTTGATTGACGCGGGCAAGGATAGCACTGCTTCCTGTGACGAGGAAGCTCCGTTGAATGAAGAACTTGACTGGCTGGATGCATGTTCTAGGATCTTCCTTTACCGTTCGGGTGAGACCAACGGTGTGGGCGAAGACCTAGCAATGCGAGAGCTCAAAAAGTATTTACAGAGGGTGGACCCAGATGACGCATTCTCCGAAGTTTCCGACCTGATCTGTTTTGACAGTGTTGGTTTGACACTGTCAGAGATCCGGGAAGTACAGGGAAATAGTCGTTACGCTGAGTTCTTGCAAGTCACCAGTTGCAATGATCTGACACCTACGGAAATGGAGAATGTTCGTCGGAAGCTCCCCGAAGAATGGATGACACTGCTGCACAAACCGTCTCTCGTGAACCCACGTTGCCTGGCGGTCTCCATGGCCGCCGCTTTAGCCAGTGGGCTGGCTTTGTATTTTGGATACCAGTGGTTCGTTTCCGAGAGCCGTGCTCCATGCATTGCTGAACATTGGATGGATGAAGAATTGACTATGAATACCACCGTGGCCCACAATACCACGGATACCACAATCGAGAATACCGCTGCAATAAATTCGATTCCGACGGATTCGAGGTTCTTGTACTTCGTGTCAAAGGTCGCTGAGAACACGACCAAGAGAATTTTCGGGACTACTCCACAATACGAGCCCAACACCACCGCCCATTATGGCACAACCTCACATATACCCAACACGGATGACAGTACATTGGTTGACCTTGCCACTACAGTGGCTGTGAACGTAGCGAGGGAAGCATTGCAGAAGAATATCGTGAACGACGTTGGGACCATGAAGGATGTTGCGAAGAATACCAACGATGTTGCGAAGAATACCAACGATGTTGCGAAGAATACCAACGATGTTGCGAAGAATACCACGTCAAGCGTAAGCGGGAATACGACCAAGCCAAGTTTGGTAAGAAAGAAGAGAGGGTTGAACTTGAAGTTACATATGAGCGAACGTGAGCTGGCGTGGCTGCGAACCAATTGTCCCGGCGAGTCTTACAAGGTGTTGGAGGATCACAAGGAACCTGTGCCCCTTTGGATGAGAATGGAGGAGGAAGGGCAGTATCCATGTGGTGGTCTGAGTGGACAATTGCGGTGTCAGACAGCTACGAATAAAACGCCCAATGTATGTTATGCATTTGGTGGTCCGTGGACCTTCGACGCTTTTGCGGTGAGGGATGCTATTAGACGTAGTCAGCAGAGAGTTGGAGACTGCTTTGTGCGATGCGATGAGCGGGATAAGGAAATGGAGCATGTCTGGACGGAGACCGGAAGGCATCTACCATGGATTGCATCGTATCCTGAAGTTGGGTTCATCGACTACACTTTCCATCCCGCAAAAGCCGACATACATGATTTCAATGCGATGATCGAGACACGATATCCTCTCGTGGAGAAATGCTCTGGGATATGTTCGAATTGCCTGAATGACCCCCGTATAAGGAGATGCACATGTGATTTTGCGAGGACCATGTGTTGGGGTGTCGAATCGATTGGTTACAACACAGAGATGGAACGTCAGATTAAGTTGGTGACTCTGTTTAATGGTAATAGTGAAAAAGAAAATAAGCGTGTTAAGTGCAGATTAGAATGCCGTAAGGTAAGGCCGGATATTCCGGCAACTTTCGGCACAAAGGCGGAGGTCAAACTTGTGGAAACCGGGGAACCCCCCCGCAGAGGTGATAATTCGCTGGATTGGATGATGAGTAGAAGAGAGCTGAGCCTGCTTCAGAGGCCTGTCGAAGAATGCGGTGGTGAACGCCTATGGGACAATAGGCGATACTGGATTAAGCTGGATAAGATCGGACCGCATCCATGTAGAGGTCGAAGTGGATTAATCAAGTGTGAGAGGATGGCGGCAAGTAGCGGCAGGTTCTCATTGAACCCAGAGGAATGGTTCCCATACAAAAACACTTGCCATCGCTTTGGTCCTCAACATATGGGGGTCTATGCGGTGCAAGATGCTGCAAGGCAGTATTTCAGGAAAGTCCGAAATTGTTTTGTGACATGTGACACAACCGAACAAGTCTATCACACCCTATGGCAGATGGCCGACGATAATCTGGGCCACTTGCCTGGCTACCAAAGCTATCACTTGCCCAAACCTGACAGTGTATTAAACCACTTAGAAGAAGATTTGCGGGAGCACCACCCCACCGAAAAGCGTCAAGTATCGTTCTGCAACCGACACTGTATAATTGCCGATGACCGTGTCTGTCGCCTAGCCCACGTTGAATGTGTGTCCGAGTACAAAAACCAACTCCCTGAGACGCTTCATTCGTTCGGATTCACAACAAGTGTACGGGACGCGTACAAGATGCTGGGTATCCCCGTGGTTGACAAACGCCAAGACCTGGTCATGCGAAAGTGTATCACCGAATGCTATGGTGAATTATGGCCGGTTCCTGATCAGTGGCCTCTGGGAAAAAAATAATATCACTTTTTGCACCAACCAACCAGTACTAACGCCAAGCCAAGAACGACTGTCACGCCAGGGACCGCCGTCACACCAGGGACGGCTTCGTCACGCCAGGGACCGCTATCACGCTAAGGACCGCTGTCACGCCAAGGACGGCTCGCCACGCCAGGGACGGCTTCGTCACGCCAGGGACGGCTCGCCACGCCAGGGACGGCTGTCACGCCAGGGACGGCTGTCACGTCAGGGACGGCTGTCACGTCAGGGACCGCTGTCACGCCAGGGACGGCTGTCACGCTAGGACCGCTGTCACGCTAAGGACCGCTGTCACGCTAAGGACCGCTGTCACGCCAGGGACCGCTGTCACGTCAGGGACCGCTGTCACGCCAGGGACGGCTGTCACGCCAGGGACCGCTGAC
>NW_011645788.1:113918-115317 GCF_000223845.1 Gregarina niphandrodes | reverse complement strand
TGACACGCCAGGGACCGCTGACACGCCAGGGGCCGCTGTCACGCCAGGGACCGCTGACACGCCAGGGACCGCCGTCACGCCAGGGACGACTGTCACGCCATCTCCAGGGCAAAAGACGGTCCTGTGTTGTTCGCAGGCGCGCTCTTGTTCATGGGTTCCCGGGCATTATTTATTTCTGAGGAATCAATTAACCATGTCCGGCCGAGACTACACCACCTTCAAGCATCTTTGTTACTCACTCATCGTGGCTGGCCTGGGCATGTGCTACGTGGCGCACGCTGCTGAGCACTGTCATCGTTATATCCCAGGTACGGCGAAACGCGGCTCCCTCCCCCCAATCCATCCTTAGAGGGCTGGCTACTCGGTTGAGCCCGCCAATAATATCTTGTATTTCAGGAACCCCTCTGGAAAGAATCTTCGATGCAGTTGTGACCTATCCTTTGTCTACTCGACTTTATTGTTCGGCTGCCACAGATGGCCTGTCAGAGCTTCGAGAAGTCTTAGCCATTGCCGAGTGGTCTATGATTGCAGTGACTGCTTGGAAGAGGAAATACTTAATTCTGGCCTTCACATTGGCCGTAATGCTTGCGTATGCCATAGGAATGACGGTCGCTGGATTCTGAGAAGAAGCCCAGCATGCCAACTTCGTGTATGCTGTCTCGTAGTAGGGCAACCGTACATCACACGCACCACGTTTAATCTACAGATCCAATGCAGCTCCTTCTACTGCATCAATTAGCCTCGTAGGCAGCA
This sequence comes from Gregarina niphandrodes, assembly GCF_000223845.1. NCBI lineage: Eukaryota > Apicomplexa > Conoidasida > Eugregarinorida > Gregarinidae > Gregarina > Gregarina niphandrodes. Next base: position 114,564 of record NW_011645788.1, on the reverse strand, counting down.
GCGTTCAACAGTGGTTGTCCGGTACGTGTAACACGTGCTCCCTGGTCCAAGTGAGACCTGCCGGGTCCGGTCTCTTTGGATACGCTTCCTCTTCTGTTTTGATCGCTGGTGTAGTTCCCGTCGCACATTTTACTGCCGTCGACTTCGTCGCTCTTTACGGTTTTAGTGAGCGAGGAGCTGTTCATATATACCGAGGAGTGCGGTGTTGTTCTTCACAGTAGATGCCCAACAACCGTGCCCAACAACCGTGCCCAACAACCGTACCCAACAACCGTACCCAACAACCGTGCCCAACAACCGTGCCCAACAACCGTACCCAACAACCGTATTTTGTAATATCCCAGTTGATGCAATGACTTCGGACAAGTTCGACGAGGCGACTCCAGTTTTAAGGACAACCCATATTAACTCCACGGTATAGAACATCTTCGACACCGATGATCTGAAAAGAGAAGTCCGGATCGGCGCTATTGAGACTGTGCTCTAGCGCCTGCACCATAGTCTTTCGCGTGGTATGTCGTCTCCTTCCCGCGCATAGCGCCAAGCCGTTGACATCGCAGGATTGTCCACGGCCTGAAAACGATTCCACTGCGGACCATGCATGGTTGGGCAATATCTGATTGTAAAATTCCTTCTGAGATGGATG
>NW_011645788.1:113386-113898 GCF_000223845.1 Gregarina niphandrodes | reverse complement strand
GCCCAACAACCGTACCCAACAACCGTACCCAACAACCGTGCCCAACAACCGTGCCCAACAACCGTACCCAACAACCGTATTTGTAATATCCCAGTTGATGCAATGACTTCGGACAAGTTCGACGAGGCGACTCCAGTTTTAAGGACAACCCATATTAACTCCACGGTATAGAACATCTTCGACACCGATGATCTGAAAAGAAGAAGTCCGGATCGGCGCTATTGAGACTGTGCTCTAGCGCCTGCACCATAGTCTTTCGCGTGGTATGTCGTCTCCTTCCCGCGCATAGCGCCAAGCCGTTGACATCGCAGGATTGTCCACGGCCTGAAAACGATTCCACTGCGGACCATGCATGGTTGGGCAATATCTGATTGTAAAATTCCTTCTGAGATGGATGCCACCCACACTCGCAATACAGACGAAAGCGAGATGTGCTTAGTGGGTCGGGGAACTTTGCAGAAAGAGACCAAAAAGAATAACAGGCCATGTTAAATGCAACATAGCCAACCATT